>NC_048223.1:82586900-82596632 GCF_002007445.2 Ailuropoda melanoleuca
AATGTGAGGTGTGGCCAGTGTACAGAAGAGATCAAAAGGCATGGGAATGGCTGAGACTGCACAGAGCCTGTGGAGGTGAGGGGGGCGGGGGGAAAGGGCTCAGTGCAGTCTGGGAAGAGCAGCAACTCACGGGGAGATCAGGAGACTCCAAGGAGTTGGGTGTGCAACACGTGGTCTTTCCTGGCTGGGTAAATAGGAGAGCCAAGAGAACGAAAGCTCCAGGAAGGAAGGCGACATCCACAGTGTCAGACAAGGACTGAGAAGCCCTCCTCGCCGCCTCCAACATACACACCCTGCAGCGCCTGTATAATCTCGTTTCAGCCAACTGCCCCTAGATGGCAGTGTGCGCACATGGCAGGAACTACCCAAAAAAAACTCCCCAGAGACGGCGAGGCCCTCCATGGGACCAGCAGCAAGCTGTGAGAGGGGCCAGGAGGCACCCATGATGCCTACAGCATCCACCTATGTTCTGCTCTGCTTCAGGGGTGTGTGGGGTGTGCCTCTCTCTCCTCCTTCTGGGGAGGAGGGGTCCTATCAGGATTCCTGCTGGCAGGGCCTGAGCATAGAGGTCCCAGGAACATAGGAGTCCCCCAAATCCCTGTGTTCATGATTCCCCAGGGGTACAATCTTGGGTAGAAGATTGGACATCAAGCTGATGGCTCTGGTTCTATCACTTATGGGCTGCATGTCTCCCTGAGACTTCTTTCTACATTTGTTTTATAAATGCATAGCTTTGTGAAGGTCAGTTCATGTGAGATTATTCCAGAAGGAACACTTTTTATACCGCCAGGTAACTTTCACTTTCACAGACAGGTGTCTGTCCCCTATTTCCAAGCTTTCAGGGACAGAGCTGAGGGTTGAGTGTAGGCAGTCTCATGGGCCCGTGTCTTAACCTCTCTGATCTGCCCCTCCCTCTCATGTCTCATCTGGCCACATCTGGGGGCTTCCTCTTGGCAAAACCATCTTCTCTCATTTGAAGTGATTATGGTACGGGTGACTCACAGATGGGCAGGGCTGGAAGGGCACGGGGAGGTCACCTTCTGAACAAGCTTCCCATTCAGGTCCCAGGTCCACCCTGTAGGTCTGCTCTGGCTCTCCTTACTGAGGAAGCTGTCCTCCTCAGAGCCAGCGTGTGGTCATACGGGGGCTGCTCCAGCTCCACTTCCCACATTCCAGACAGGCAGAAGAGCACAAAGGACAGAGACGCAGCACCTGCGTTAGGAAAGTGAAACCTTCCCAGAAATCCCCACAGACACCTGCCGATGTCTCCTTGGCCAAGATGGGTCACATGGCAAGCCTTAGCTCCAAGGGAGGCTGGGAAATGTAATTTTGAAAAAAAATAGGTTCCCAAGCCTGTTTGAAAGAAAGGAGAGGACAATGGATATTGAGAAAGCAGCACATGAATGGTAGTTAAAACCACGGAGGTACAGGGAATCGCCCTGGGACTGGGAGATGTGAAAGGAAAAAGACCAAGGCAGAATTCTGATGAACGCAGACTTGGAGAAGATCAGGAAGAGAAAGAAGACAGGGACCAAGGAGAACTAAAGAGCGCCCAGGGAGGTAGGAGCAGAGCCAGAAGCGTGGTTTGTGTACCAGTCAAGGGCGATGAGTGGTTTGTGTACCAGTCAAGGGCGATGAACGTTTAAGGAAGGAAGGACTGATCCCGTTTCCAGTACTGCATTGTGGAGCTCTGACCGGCCTCGCCCTGCTTACCTTTAGACTTCTCCAACACCAAGTCCTGCTTTGGCTCAAGCTCCTTCCTCCCTCTTCCCCTGCCCCTGACCTGTCCACAGAGAAACGTTGCAGCATGGAGCCCAGGAAGAAAAAAGGCAGCACGGGGACCAAAATCGGAACTGGACCAAGACGGATGGGGTAGGAGGAAGTCAGAGGACAATTAAGACCGAGCTTTGCCAGTTAACATTTTATTTACAGCCAACTACAGGTTCAGGAAAAGGAGAAGAAACTCTCAGCGTCTTTTTCTTCCTTCCTGTCCTGGCTTTTGTTCCCATAATCCATACCTCAGGCTTGCAGTCTGCACTATATAATTCAGCTATATTCTTGGTAATTACAGTTCCAGGGGCTGGCTTGGAAACTAAGTCACTGGTTATAATACAGCCGGCCTTTTTAGGAATTGGGGCTGTCTGTCTCTGGATTCTTTTTATTTTTTTTAAACCAGGAAAATAAAATGGGCCTGCTCTGCTTTGAGTATCCCTGATGCTTTGAAGCCACCCATATTGCTAGAAAAATATGGGTCAGGTAAAGCTTAGTGAGTCTCATATGGCAGCTGGGAATGATGTAAGTAACTGTCAGGTGAGGCCTGGTGGGGGCGGGTGGAGGCCATGGTGGCTCTGTGCGCATCTCCTTCACCTTCTTCGTACTCTGCCACAGTGTGGCCAACTAGTCTGCGAGGGAGCGGTCTCTCACAGGCTGCTTAGGCTGGCGGACCTCCACCATCTAGTCCATGATGCTTCACTCTCTCCTTCCTCCTCGCTCTAAGCTCCTCCTTCACACCCAGAATTCAGCAGATATCAGGTGTGAATGACTGCCTTTCCAAGGCCAACTTCACTGGAAACATCTCTGCCTCCATACTCCCCTCAATAATGGTGGTGGTGTCCCTACATTAGAGGTGTCCTCTCCATTAGGGCCCATGTCCCATCTCCCATCTCCCTTTCTTCAGAATCCTCACTCCCGCCTTCTGTCCTGGATCATTCCTATCACTCCATAAACTTGCTCTAGTAACTTCCATATTTCAACAAACGCCTCTGTATTCTAACAAAAGTTAAACCTAGATATGGTTACCAGCATCAGAAAACAGGGGATTAAACAAGACGGTAATTTCTTTCTTTCACAGACAAAGTCAAGAGGTAGGTATTCCCGAGCAGGTATGGTGGCTCCCCCAACATTAGGAACCCAGATGTATTCTAACTTGTGGCACTAACATTCTCAACACATGCCTTCCACTTCAAAGTCTAATATGGTTGCTGGAGCTTAAGTTACACGTTCGTGTATTCCAGTATTCCAGTGAGTGGGAGAGCCAAGCTGAGGAGAGAGCACCATGGCCCTTTAAAGCTAGCTCTCAGAAGTTGTATGTGGACGCCCCTTCCTTGCTGCTGGTTAGCTGGAACTAAGTCACATGACCACACCTAGCTGCAAGGGAGTCTGACAACTTGCTTTTATTCTGGGGAGCCACGTAGCCAGGGGAAAATGGCTATTAGGGTCATCTAGCAATCTCTGCCAAAGTCTCCTGTGATTCCACATTCGTTTCGAGACCCCTCCTAGTGCTCTTGTTCCCTGTTAGACAAGCTGTCCAAACATGACAGCTCCATCATGGTCTGGCTCCCATCCCACTACTCCAGGAACACGGCCCTTATCACAGTCACTATGTCTTTCATGTTGCCGGAGTCGATGGATCCGACTGTCTTCAGCTTATCTGAGCTCCAAGTAGCATCTGACGCAGCTGACCACTCAGTTCTAGAAGCTCTTTCCTCTCTCTGTCTCTGGGATATAGCAGTCTCCTGGTTCTCCTCTTGCCTCCTCAGCCTCTCTTGCTCAGTCTTCTTTCCTACCCTGGCTCCTCTGACTCCTCTGGGGTCCTCTTGAACCCTGTCTTCTGCAACTATTGGCTCACCCTAGGTGACTTCCTCAGATACCACAGCCTTTACCGTCTTTAAGATGATGCCTCCCAAAGCCCCATCCCCAGACCAGGCCTCCTTTCTGAGCTCCTAGTCTCAACAGTTGAGTTGGGTCTCTGATGGGCATCTCGAAGTCCACATGGCTAAAGCAGAATTCCTGATGCTTCCCCCTGAGCTATAGTCCCTTTCCTCTAGGTAACCTCATCTAATCAACGAGGCCCTGTCCACCAGCTTACTCCAGCCAGAAATTTGAAAGTTATCTTTGCTTTCTCCCTTTCCTCTCGACATCCATCCTACCAATATGTCCTGTTGAGTTCAAGTCCAAAATAGCTTCTCAACTACTCATCTTAGTGCGGCCACAATTTGGTCCAAACCACCATTATCTTTGGCCTGGGCTGCCACAACAGTCTAATTGTCTTCTTGCTTTTATTTCTGTCTGCCACCCACCCAGTGCATTCTTCACACAGCAGTAAATCAGAACATGTTAGTCTTTTGCATAAAACCCTTCGATGGTTTAATAAAAAGCCTCCAACCGTAGATAGTCTCGCATGCCCTGCCCACCTCCCCACTTCATCCTGATCCTCCTTCACAGGCCCACTACTCAAGCCACACTGTTTTCTTTCAGCTCCTTCACATGTCCACATCCAGAGCTTACCTTTTTCCAGGGCCTCGGCACAAATTGCTCTCAGCCTGGAAGGTACCTGCCTGGCTTTTCCCCAGGCTGTCACCTCATCCATTTGACTTTAACATCTCCTTCTCAAAGACACTCTCCCTGCCAGTTCCATCGAAAGTGGCTCCTATTCTCTATCCCAGCCCCTTGCTTTTGTTCCAGCATTTATCTCAACTTGTAATTGTTTTCCCCACTAAAAGTAAGCTTTATGGAGCAAGAGGCTTCAGCAGTCTTGTTTAGGGTTGTATCCTCAGCATCAGAATAGGGCCTGGCACAGATGAGGCACTCAGTCAAGCACTCATTGTCTGCCTAAGGGTGACTGAATGGACAGGTTCCCCATGGAGGTCCCTAAGCTGCCTGGGATGCCACAAGCAGGCTGCCTCTCCCTTAATAAAAATAACTGGGAATGGACTGAACAGTCTGCATTGCAAGATCTTCTCCTTTCATAGGACTCAACCTGTTGGTTGCTTGTACTAGAACATGGCCCAGTTTTGATAGGTGCCACTTTCCTGTTGCCCACCTAGCCCTCTTCCACTTGGATGAGTTTAAGAGTCAGAAGTGCCTGTGCCTCATTTCAGAGAGGTGGGAGGAGACCACTAAGGTCAGCCTTTCTAATACCAGTACCCAGCCAGCAATGTGACCACCCCTCTGTAAGCGATAGGGCCAGTCTCCCTCCTTCCTCAAGAGTGCTCTCAGCCACGTCCCCAGGACAGATCTTAGGAACAAATCTCGGCAGGCGGTCCAAAGAAAGCTTGGTATTNGTGGAGCGCGGAGTCCTCGCTGGAGCGTCGGGCCCTGCCCCCCTCATTGTCTGAGGCCGACCCCCCCCCCGGGCGCCCTCTGGGGACTAGGACTGCTCCCCAGGTTCGGGCTCTGGCCCTCCGGCTGCCTCGCCTCTGCCCCGGAGGCGGCCCCGCGGGCGGCGCTGGCTTTGTCTGTCCAGATAGCTCGCGAGGGGCTGGAGGCCTTGGCCGGACCCCGCTGGGCCGAACTCCGGCGCCGGGCAGAGCGGGAGCCGCAGCGGCGACCAGCCTGGCGCTGGGGGTTCTGTCGCCCTCGCCCTGCCCGCGTCCCCGGACGGGTGCGTGCCGGGGCGGCGCGGGGGTGGGAGAGCTCGGGGAGAGAGGGGCCGGACCGCCGCCGCCGCCTGTAGGGGTTCTGTCCCCTGTCCCTGGCAGCGAAGCCAGGGAGGGGCACTCCTTTCGGCTCGTCCGAGGACTCTCGGCCCCCCAGAGCTCCGGCCAGGGGTAGAGGGTGGTGCAGACCTGGGAGGGACGTCCCCTCCCCCCGCCCCGCGGTGGGTGTGCACCGAGTGGCTCACCTCAGCGGTGCGCCCAGCACGGGTTTGGGGTGGCCCAAGTTTGAGTGGGTGGTGACCCAGCTTCTTCGTGTTGGTCGTTTGAGGTTGTGCTTGGGAGCAAAGCCCGACTCCTGACCTAACTGGAGCTTCGGTGGAGTTGGGTCTGTGGTTACAGAGTTGGCTGGTCTCGCGCCGCTCCTCCTGCTGGGGAGGGGTGGTGGTGCGAGTGGGTAGGAAGTGTGCGTGCGTGGAGGGGTGGTGGTGCCGGCGGGTGAGAAGTGTGTGTGTGTGTGTGTGTAGGGACTTCAGCCCTGGGACCTCTGGGGCCCGTGTGGAGTTGCTCTCCTGCTAGAAGCGGTCCTTGCTGTGGGGAGTCTCCGGGAAGGCACGGGCCCTGGTACTGGCCTGGCCGATGGCTGCCAGCTGTGATGAGTGCTGAGGTATGTGCGAGCTCAGGGGTTGTCCCTCGGTGCTGGTGACTGCGGGCATCAAGGCGTTTTGAGTCATGAGTGTAGGGCTGAGTGTAGGGCGTTACATGGGAGCCTCGCTGGTGTGCTCTCTCCAGTGGTCTGCTCTCTAGAGGTCTTCCTTCCGGGATGGGGGTTGTTTGGGCTGATAAGAGTGGATGTAGCTGTTTGCCAAATCCTCAAAAGTAGCCTTCCTCCTACCCTTTGACCTCAAAGTAGGGGAAGTTAATGCCTGCTGAGTGCTTGGGCCACCCTTCCCTATTTGTGAGAGGAAACCTGGAGTCTAGGCCATCAGAGCACCCCCAGCACCCCATATCCCTTCTACTTTCAGCTAGCCCTGCGGTTGGCAGAGGCACCCTTCCTTCCAGGGATCCTCCTGGGCCCTGGCATGCTCAGAAGGCGTCCTCTTGGCCCCATAGGCCCTTCTAGCTCCTCTCTCAGCAGTCTCCGAACTATGTCCCAGTCTGAAGGTCCCTATTGCCTGGGAGACAGGCCACCAGAGGGATTTTCCCCTCCCCTCCCACTGCATCATCCTTTGTTGCATCCCACCTTCAGCTGGAGTATTTCTCGATCTCTCCATCTTTGCATTTTCGAACTGCACTGCTTGGACCATCAAATGTGACCTTCAGGTCATTTAACAAAGTGTGATTGAGAGTCAGTGGGATGCCAGAGATGCCAGGCGCTGTTTGCAGGCACTGTTCTAGGCTCATGACTCCCTGACTGGCCTGTGGGCCCTGTGTGGTCTTAGAGCCCAGGCTGGACGTAGGTAGTAGGTGCTCTCTGGTGTTTTATTGATCTGCGCTCGATCTCAGCTTAAGTAGCATTATTCAGGCAAGCAGGAGTCCAGACCCACTGGTGCTTCTGGAGGTGGGTGCCTCGAGGAAGAAAAGGCAGGAAGGAGAAGGGCCTGCAGAGCTTTGGCTGCCCAGGGAGGTTCCGCTCCTTTACCAGCTGGGCAGCTGTGCTAATCTCTGAGGACAGGGGAGGGTGCCTCCCTTCCCATGTTTGAGAATGGGAGGACAAACTCATGCCCTGTGTAGGAGGGGAGGGGGACCTGTCCTGCAGGTCATGGTGATGGTGGAGGCCAGGACGTTCTGGAAGCCCTGGATTCTGGAGACGTTTTCTGAGGCCTCCCTTGGGTCACCGTGCACTCAAGGATTTGACGGGTCTTCAGTTTGGCAGACCCTGCAGATTATCGTTGTGCCAGTCCTGGGCAACCTGCGCTGGAGTTAAAACCCAGTGGAGGTTACGGACAAGTTTACAGCAATTCTGTGGAAGGTTTAAGAGTGTCGTAATGGTGAGTTTATTGAGACATACGCTTTATGGACGCATACACCAAGCGCTATCCTAGAAGCTTTACTCACATTAACTCATTTAACCCTTGAACCAATGTAGTATGATAGATAATGTATCCATCCTGTATGATAGAAGAGGACACTGTTCTAGAGAGGTCACAGAGTAACTCGCTCCAGGTCTCAATGTGAGCCACGCTCGTCATTTCTCATTTAGACAGTCTTCGTATGAAAGATGTTTAGGACGCTGCACAGGCTGGCCCACAGTGGAGCTGGTAGGTCCTTCTGCGCAGGATCCTTTGATCCCTGCTTCTGAAAGCATCTCATCTGTCTGGGCACACAGCCGGCATCCCCGACCCCCTGTTGAGGTACTGGCGATGTAGCTTTTGTCTCCCTTGGGCCAGGGAATGGGAAGCCCAGCATTGCCATGCAGAGAAGATTGGGGAATGAGTCATGGCCTCTATCTGTCTAGATAGATCAGGGTTTGCTGTGGTAACAATCCCCAAATCTCAGCGGTTTAAAGCACCAGCAGTTTATTGCTCATGCCATATCCATTGCGTATCTGCTTTCTGTTCTCACCGTGAACCCATGCTGATTAATTGGAACATTCCCAGACACTTGCACAGAGGGACAGAGAGGGGGATCTGTCTCACCCTGGCTCTTAAGCTCCCACCCAAAAGCGGCATTTCACTGGCCAAAGCAGCCACGTGGCCCTACTGACACCTAGAGTGTGGGGTGAGGAAGAGGACTGGGGACATTTGGTCAGTAGCACGGAATGCCTCCCATCTGCCTACGACTGTGTCCTGCTCTGTGACTTCTTCCCAAGGCCTAGGTCTGAATGTCACGTTTCTGTGTCACCAGAAACATTGATCATGAATTAAAAGAAACACTGTCGAGGCTAAAGATGATTTGAGGTGCCACATTTGAAGGGCAGAGGGAGGGTGAACAAGCCCGCGGGTTCGGGTGGTAACAGGTAGTCTGTGGAGGCAGCCTGCTGTCCGACCCTGGGCAAGTTACTTGAGTTCCTTGGGTTTTCTTTTGCTCATTCATTCATTCATTCATGGGCCCAAGGACTCGTGGTGAGTCCCAGGCCATGGATTCCAACTGAGCACATGTTCAGCTCCTGGCTCAGTGCACTGGCATGATGATCCCTGTTTTCTGTTGTGGGGTCCTGCTGACCTTTCAAGAGGGATGTTAATGCTGGTGGGGAGGAAAGTGGGCTCCTGCTCCCCGTCACTGCCCTGGCTCGTCAGCCCTGAAGTTCTTGGACTTCCCATGCTTTACCTATATGTGGCTGGTAGGGGCAGCCACTTTTCTAGAAGTGGGAGCAGGTAGAGGCACCCCTGTAGGCCTTGCCCTTCCTCTTCCATTTCGGACGCTCTGGGGCTGAGGTTGTCGGCCTCTAGGAAAGGTAGTGAGGTCACTACAAGCTGGAAACACATGGAGAGCAAGCTTGATTGAGTGTGGGGCTGGGATTGTCTGGCCTGTAGAAGGGGGTAGAACCCCTCTGTTAATTGTAGTTTTCCGCTTGAGCCCCCCCCTTGTGGGACGTTCCACGCTATGGAAACTTGGCTTTTGTGATTTGTCACCTGCTTGGTCTCTGGTGACTTCCAGCAGGGCCAGGAAACCTTCGTCGAGGTCGTGAGACCCCAGGTGCTTCTGTACTGGGTTAACTTACTATCCTTAGCCCTAATTCCTCCTTTTTCGGGGCCTCTCTGCTTTCCCATCTGGCGTATGGGGGTTTACAGCAATGGCTTCACTCTTGGCTGGTCACCAGAGTTCCCACGGTACTATGTAGACTAGTGCTTTGGGAATCTTTGGCCTAGGTGGATGCCAGTGCTCCTGGCTTGTCTTACCTTCCCTTATAGCAGTGTCCTCTCTGAATCAGTGTGGGGTATTCATAATGTCTCCACGTCCATTTTCTACCTAACAGCATATTTTTTGGTTCGGACAAGGACAGGTGTCTGTGTTGGAACAGCACAGGCCCAGGCTGTGGTGGGAAGTGTTCAGCGCCTCTGCCAATCAAGCATGAAGACAAATAACATTGTCTGGCTCGTAGGGTGGACAGCGGGAAGGCCAGCTTTCAGGTTGTGTCTGCTTTCTAGCCCAAGTGACCTGGACAAGTCTTTGGTTCTTCCCGCACACCCCCACCCCGACTTGATTTTCTCATCTGTAATGAGAGAAGAATCTGCCCTTCCTGTCTCTCCTGGGGTTACCGTGAGGCTCAAGTACACACTTCGGGTCTGAGAAGCAGGACCTGAGCCCCGGAGTTAGGCCTGACGCTCTGGTTTGGGACCGCTGCCATCACATTGACAGCCCTCAGCAAAGTGTTCACCAGCAGCTGATTCTGGGAACCCCACTTCCTCTACTC
>NC_048223.1:82596648-82663731 GCF_002007445.2 Ailuropoda melanoleuca
TGGGGGGGGGGGGGGGGGGGGGGGGGGGGGAGGCTTCGAGTCCTGGTGTCCATCAGCTGGACTGGAGGGACTGGCTCCTCTCACGCTAGACTCCGTCAGCCTGCGCTTTGTGGCCCAGAGCCATGGCAGTTGGCTCTAAAGTGGCAGTCTGGGATCCTGGGTAAGAGGTTAGCCCCTGGTGCTGCCTGAGACTGTGTGCTCCCTGGAATTTGGGAGAGCTGAGGCTGGGCTTTCCTGCAGCGCTAAGGTTTGGGAAGAGGCAGGCCAGGACAAGGGGCTGGGCAGGGTTTGAGCCTGAGGAGAGGTTTGATGACCTCTCTGGGTTTTCCCTGACGACGTGTACCAGCTGCTGGGACCTGTGCCAAGCTACTCTGCAGGGCCCAGAGAGCTTTTTAAAAAGAGGCTTTGAGGAATTCCTAGTCCTGACACCTAGGAGAGAGTCCCCAGCAGCTGCTGGAATTAAATGAGTGTCCCCTGGATCTCTTTCATCTACACCTGGAGGTCTGAGCCCTGAGCTGAGGAGGGCCGAGGGCCACAGCATTTCCCAGCACGCACAGTCCCAAGGCAGGTCTTGGGCTCACAGCCTCAGAGGCCCTTCGGGTGCCTGAGGAAAGCCGGGCTTATCAGAAAATGGCCTTAAGGAAAAGAGCCGCCTCACATTCAGATTGGGCCTCCTGAGGAGGGTGACTGGGCCCCACACACCCATTGCCGCAGTTCACACCACCGTGTGACTTTCAGCAGCAGTGACGTCGTGATCCCCCATCTGTGATGCCCTCCCTGTGCTCGGGACTCTGCTCATTCTGTTTCTCTGGCTGCTGTCACCAGCTGCTCTAGGGAGAGGCTCTGGGTGCCCACCGAGTGGCCGTTGTCATGATGTCTGGCCAGCCTGCAGATTGGCTGTCTTATTTCAGCCCTTTACCCCTGGGCCAGGCAGATGACGCTGTCCCTGGGCCTTGGTGGGGAGGCCAGCTCCAGCCCTAGACCAAGTGGTTCCCACATTTTGGGTCCAGGAAGACTTGGAGCTCCGTGTTGTTAAAGAAATAATTATTCGGACACTTGTTTAAACAGTAAAGCAAACTTTATGCGGGGCTCTTGCAATAGATAGAAGGACTTCTGCTCTGGGCTTTTGCAACAGGGAAGAGAGAGTGGGCTCAACCTCAAATACAGCCTGGAAAAGTGGAGATTAATAGGCAAGGAGCAGAATGGAGGGGATTGGTGGCTGGAAAAATCTCTCAGAGGGTAGGGTAATCCTTTGCTGACGGACCTCAGGGTTCTGTTGAAGGCAGGCTAGGGTGACCTGCTGTTACCCGAGGGTTGTTGGAAGATGAGGAGCTGGTCAGACATGGAGGGTAAGGGATTCTGGCCAAACGGACTCAGCAGGATTCTTGCTGAAACTGGACTCTGCGAGGACGGAGATGGAAGCCCAAGGTCAGGCCTGGCTGAGCAGAGGGCTCCAAAGAGCCTGACTAAGTCTGGTCAAGGAGAGCTGGTCCGTCAGGGTTCCAAGGCTTACAGCAGCCTGCGTTCAGCCTTGCTCCTGGTTCTCGCACTGGCCTGAGCTCCTCACTGTTCACACTTGTTTCTCAGGAGTGGTGGCTCTCCCCTTTTCCAGAAACCCGTGTCCTCGTCTTTTCAGCATCTCCTGGCTTCTTATTCTCGGCCTGTTGGACTGCCCCTCAGCACCCAGGAATAGACTGGAGGCCTGGGTTCCCTGCAGCCCCCCACCAGTGGCTCCTGTCACCAGATCTGTTGGGTGCCAGACCACAGCCCCTTGACGCTGGAGGACCCTCCCTGTTTGACCCTTGTTCCTTGGCTTCTGTACCTTGTATTTCTTGTTCTCTCCATCCTGGGCAAGCCAGTCCGACAACTTTGTGGATCACCCTCCTCTTGGGGACTGGACTGCCTCATTTGACTGAGCTGGGCCCGGGGAGGTGCTCTGGGGGCTCTCCTCCCCTGCCTGGACTGTACAACGGGGCCTTCTGGTGGGAGCCCCCTCGCCGCCTTCCCGTGTTTGAGGCCTTCGCATCCCCGCATCCAGACAACTACGCTCCTTGTTTCCTCTCTGCCCCTCCTCTCTACTTGGTCAGTCCCCACTGATGACCTTGTTTGGTGTATCTTCTACTCCTGGGGCAGCTCTCAACAGCCAACTTTTTAGGAAGGAGGCCACCTACTGTTGGGAGAAAGAAGGGTTTGTGAAGAAAACCTGTTGGCTGTGGGTTGGGGGTCTTCCTCACTCCTGAAGGCTCCAGGCCAGAAGCTGGCTCTGTGCCCTCATCCTGCCTGCCACAGTCGCTGTCTCCCGTCTCCTAGGTGCTTCCTGTGAAATACAAGTCATGGCGTAAACACAGATACGTTTTGAGGGGGCACGTTGACAAGGGAGTCGGGTGCTGGTAGTGGTGGGGTTTTCATTCCCCAGGGAGCAAGGAGGAGGGAGTGGTGTGTACCCAGGTGCAGGGGTGGCTCAGGGCCCCTCTGGGTTGGGGTAGCCCTGAACTGTTCTCTGGAGGGAAGACAGATGAGATGGTGGGGCAGGTGCCAGCTGAGGTGCCACAGCATTTGGTATGTTGAGGATCAGTGCTTACTTGGGGGTGGGGGCCTTGCCCACTCAAGCAGGAAGGTAGTTGGAGAAGAGCTGGTCTTGGTCTGATGGAGGTTTCTAGGATTCTGGACAAGAGCCGCCAGGGGGTTGCGCCGGGCTCGCTGAGGGGGCAGGGACTTGCTTCCCAGCAGCTGAGGTTTGAGGGCTCCACGTGCCAGTCTGATTCTGCTTGTTATGAAATGTCATTTGTGCTCTTTAATTGGGGGGCTACTAGTTGAACGTTGAGCAGTCATCAGAGAGCATCTTATGGCGTAGGGGAGCCAAACATCCACTCCCCCTCTTCCCAGCCTTCTCTCTCAGTGGCCTGGGCAGTCTGTGAGCTAGAGATCAGTAGGAGATCTTTGCTGCGGTGGCCTGGGAGTGGTGGGCCTAGTTCTTCGAGGGAGGAAGAGCTCCATTCATGAGCCACTCCCTGCTTTCCAAATGGTCTCACCCAAAAGGTCTGGCCAGTCCTGGTTGTAATAGGCATTGTGTCATACCCCTCAGAAGCAGGAGAGACTGGGATGGTTCTTCTATTGCTCCTTAGGGAGCAGATCACTTGGAGGAAATACATCAGTGCTTCTGAGTGCAGAGTGTTTATTGACATGCAGTTAAGAGAGGCTTTTAAACAACATGTATGTATCCCTTTAGTAAGGAATAAATATACAGACCCATCTCACCGACTCCATTTTGCAGTTCCCGTTTCCCGAAAGGTATATACATGGGGTTTAGTGGTGAAGGGATTGGGGTTTTTGAGCTGGGATTTTGGAGAAACTGTTTTTAGCCTGTACTTGGAGTTGGGCCAGGCCTAGAAATCTGTTGAAATAGCTTTCTTTAGCTGCTGAAATTGGGATGGGTTCATACCACTAGGAGCTTAGCCTCACCAGTGGCTGGGGAGGACCTTGAGAAGGGTCCCTGCTGGAGGCCTGGGATGCCCGAGGCTGAGCCTCCCCCATACCTGCGCACATTGCGTGGAGCTTGGAGTCTTCCAGTCTCACCTCCGAGTAGACCTGCCCCCAGGGGGTCCTCCTTGTTGGGATCACTTCAAGTTTCCTTTCTGCCTTTGGCAGAATCTTCTCTTGTTCTTCCTGGGAAAACTTCTATTTTGGGACCTGGGGAGGAGTTGTGAGTAGGGAGCTCTCTGAGTTGGTACTCTTGATGACAGAGGCTGGCAGCACCCCCATTTCTTCCCTGGCCCCCCTGGTCTAGGGAGTTACCACAAGCTGCATGTGGAGAGTTATAGGTGTGATTCTTTTTGTGTGTGTGTGTATGCCTGCAGTCGCAAACTTGAGGGATTTTATTTTATTTTATTTATTTATTTTTAAGCTCGAGGGATTTTAAATGTCAATTTAGGTGTAACTTTTTAATTAAAAAATGTATACATGATTTTAAAAAACGCATGAAGAAACACCATGGAAATTAGCATTTCCATGTCTGACCCCTTCAGGGCTGCTCCCCTGAGGCCTCTGTCACCAGATGCTGGGTGCCTAGTCAAGCGTCTCCTCTCCGTGCTCCTCCTGTTTCTCCCCTTGCTAGTACCCTAATTACTCTGTTCTGTACTTAGTGATTTTTACTCTAAAGCTTATCTTGGGATTGCTCCATTTCAGCTCACAGTTGAGTCCATTCTTTTTAACAGCGACACGTTCTTCCGCTGTGTGGTAAACCCTGATTCACTTTGTCAGCCTCCTATTGATGGACATTGAGGTGGCTTTCAGTACCAATTTTGTTTCTAGAAGCCGAGCTGCAGGAATGCCTTGCCTAGGCTCGTAGGTCTGTAATAGATGGCTGGGAGAGGAGTCCAGGCATTGAGTGCTTAACGAGAAAAGAAGCACGTTGTTTTGATTCCAAGGGGGAGAAGGAAAGTTTCCAAGCTTTCCTTTTGGAGGCATCTTGTCTTTATCTCCGCAGGCAGAGCCCGGAGCTGGAGGGAACACAGCGAGGGGTGCTGGTGTCCTGGTTCCCGCTGCAGTCTTGTTTTGGTTCAGCTCAGGTTAGCCTGTCTCCACAGAGCACCTGTTGTTTGCAGTCCTTGGCTGTGCCCTGTGCATACCCAAAAGTGTGATATAAGAGGAGGGGGCTGGGGCCAGACGAGGTCTGGGGAGGGAGGAGAGGCTTTGCAGGTGGGGGTTTGAGCAGGCCCAGGAGTGTGCAGGACTTAGGTAGGGGCGTGGCCTGGGAGTCTTGGCTGAAACACCAGCAGGGGTGGGCATCCGCTTTCTCCCTCAGTTTCAGGGGTTGGTGTGAGGGTCAGGCCTCCTGCCCTGGCCTCGCTGGACCTTTTGTTGCTCTAGGATCCCCCTGCCTGCTCTGCAGCCCCAGCTGCTTCGGGCCAGTTTGGGTCTGACTGCCACCCTGTGATTTTAAAAGCCTGGGTGGAAGGCACCTGGTGTAAATAATAGATGGGTTTTCTCAGGCGGCTTCCTTTTGAAGAAGAAGCTGGGGGTGGGGGGATGAGGGCAGCTGAGTTTTTCCTCCTGGATTGGGCTGGGGGGAGGGTGGGAGGAATGTGAGAGAGGGTGCATGTGGGAGCCATCGCCTGGCATCCTCCTGGGAGCTCTGGGAGCCCTCTGTTTCCCCATCCCCGTGGCCACTGTGCGCCTCTCAAGTGACCACAGTCTTTCCCTTTGTGGCTCTGGCTGCCACTGGCCTGGGGAAGGCCAGAAGCAGGAAGACTAGGGCCGGCTGGAGGATGAAAGGGGGCCGACAGGACCCTGAATTGCTGAGTTTGATGCCTGTGCCCCTGTCCCATGTCCCACTGCTACCATCTCTTGCTGCCCCTGTGAGAAGTCCAGAGCTTCCCATGCCCACAGCTCTGTTGTACGGGGCTTGGGGCCTGGGCAGCACAGAGGTTCCTATTGTGGCCGGGTGGCCGCTAAGGCTGACCTGTAGGGCTGAGGAGGTGGGGCCTGGGGACTGACAGTGGAGCTATTCACAGGCTCTGCCCCGGTTTCCTGCTGCCTCCCATTGTGGATTTTTTGAGCAGGGGGAGGGGAAGAGGAGAGGGGGTGGCCAGTGCTGCTATTGTTGCTGGCGGCAGGAGCCCTTTATGCTCCTAGAAGTCTTTTGGTAGACCGGTCTTAGCCTCTCCGGGACCGTCCCTGTGTTTTGTGATGCTGAGCGAACTGCCCGGCCTGGACTCTGCCCTCTCCCAGTGCGCTCGCCCCCTCCCTCCCCCCCAGTCTCTGGAGGTCTAGGTGGGCCCTGCTTTTTGTCGCTACCTCTATCAGGATCTCCCTTCCCCCTTCTCAAGTCTCCATGCTGTGCTTGGAACTGCCCCCTTCCCCCCAAGAGTTCAGAGCAGCCCGGCAAGGAGTGGTGCCTGTCCCATCAGCCGTCAGCCACCTGCCTGCTGCCCCGGGGAGCGGTTCTGCCTGAGCTCTCCTGGGCCAGCTATGCCCTTGGGTGGCGGCCAGGTGCATGCCTGGGATGCTGTCAGTCTCGCAGGCTCTGCTTTACTTTGTACCTCGTTGCTCAGCCCAGTGCCCCTTGTTCCTGCCTGGAGTGCTCAGCTGCAGAACAGCCTGCTTGCTGGCGGGCTGGCCTGCAGCCTCCACACTGCCTGAGCCACGGCCATTTTCCTTTGTTCTGCCGTGTCCGGACTCTTGAATCTCAGGCGGGCAGCAGGCTGGGCAGGCAGCAGGCATCAGGCGGCGGATACACAGCACCAGCAGAAACCCTTAGGACGTGGATCTGCCCACTGAGCCGGAGGCAGGCAGTCCCCCGGATGCACTCAGTTCTCCCAGCTGTCCCCTCATCTCCCCAGCAGTGCTGAGACTGCTCTTTGATTAGAGAAGGTCACCCCCTCTTACTGGATCAGAATCGTGGTGACTTGTACAGTGAGGACCTGGAGAGGTCCCACCTGTTTGAGAGAGTGTGAGAGAGAGGGGAGAGGGAGAGAACACACAGCCCCTTGGGAGCGCTAGCCTCCTGGTCTTTGACAGAAAAATCTACTCCCAGGCACCACGCGTGGCCCTCCTTTACCTCCTGGCTCTGCTCCATGAAGCCCATGATGAAGCCCATGGAGGGTCTCTTGGCATTTAGTGTCAGGGGTGGTTGAGAAAGTTTCTTCTTATTTTGGTCTCTTCATTGTGGGAATTCTTCTCCCAACTCAGGGGACGGTGCCTCTGCCCCTGTGTCTCACCTCCCCCAGTTTTTGGTGGGCATAGTGACCTTCCTCCTGGGGAACCGATTTCAGTCATGTGTGGGCAGAGCTGAGAGCTCTCTCAGATACCTTTTTCTGGAGTTCAGCCTGCCCCCAACCAGAAGTCTCTTGCTTCAGTTTCTAAACTGCAGCCAGAATTTGTAACTGGCACCTGTCTTTGAAGTAGAGTTGTTTTGCATGAAGACTAGTAACTTTCACTATTTTTGTTGTGTTTAGCCTTTTATGTTACCCTTCCAAAACCCATCCTTCTTTGACATCAGCCTGGCTCATTGTAGGGGAGGAAAAAGAATTTTCCCTCTGCCCTTCTTGGTTCTTGGCTGAGAGCTCCTGTAATAAAAGACAGATTAACAAGGAGAAAAACAAACAGAAGTTTAGTAACAGGTACACTTCCTGCATAGATGAGAGAGATCCAGAACTTGAGGAACTCCCTAAAATGGCCCAAGCCATCACCTTTAAAACGTTCTTTAGCTAAAGACACAAAAAAGATGACTGGGGGGCAGGGGAAGACCAGGAAGCAGGGTAAGGTTGTAACGCAGATTTAAGTTGGGCCCTGTCTCCACTGATAAGTGTTTCTTGTGATTTAGTGTCACCCTAGCCTTCCTGGTACTGGGAGGAGACACCCTTCCAAGTGGAGACTTCCCTTGTCAATGTAAATTTCTCTTCAGTAACTTCTTGGTTTTCAGAGCTTCTCCCCTTCCTGCAGTTTTTAAAAAATAACCAGATTAAGATAATCCTTATGCCAGAGAGGCAGATTTTGGGGTGAGATTTGCTCCCCTCCTCATTAGCCAGGTCTCAAATTAGGAAGTGAGCTCCAGCCCTGGACGGGATTGTGCTTTGGAGTGTCTTCATTTCAGCAAGTGTACGAGATGCAGCAAAAAGAGCTAAGTTTACTTTCAAATGCATTGAAACGCAGGTGCTGCTTTTATAGTAGTTGGACCCAGGCAGGGCTGGGAAAGGTCATGATTGGGGCAGCACGGTGCTCCGGAAAAAGCAGATGGAGGTAGAAGGCTGAGGTTGAGTCCCAGCTCTGACGCTGGCTTTTTCCGGGTGACCATGGCAATTCATTTCCGTGGGCGCCGGTCTCTGGAAAATGGAAGGGTCGCAAACATGAATTTCAGAAGCATTTTAGCTGTGACTCTGAGCTCTTTGACTCTAATTCCAAAATGGTTGGTCACTACCTTGAAAGCCCCTGTTGCTAACTCAGGATCTTTGGGCGAAGAAATGTTATCAGGTGGGATTAGCAGAAGGCATTTCTTCTTTAGGTTCTTCAGAGGTGGTGCTGATGATCGGTCACTTCCACAGATGTCTGTCGGTTTTCACCTGGAAGCTCACCCACCCCAGGCCTAACCTGTACTATCAGTTCTTACGGGCTGGGTGTGGTGCGAGTAACTCTTCTCGCTGCAAGCCGCATTCCCTCCTTGAATCCTGGGGCCAGGGGAGGAAAGTAATACTCTGCATTTTACCTTCCCTTAAAGTGAGGCCAGGCTATTAAAAGTAAAAACAGGGGCGCCTGGGTGGCACAGCGGTTAAGCGTCTGCCTTCGGCTCAGGGCGTGATCCCGGCGTTATGGGATCGAGCCCCACGTCAGGCTCCTCTGCTATGAGCCTGCTTCTTCCTCTCCCACTCCCCCTGCTTGTGTTCCCTCTCTCGCTGGCTGTCTCTATCTCTGTCGAATAAATAATAAAATCTTTAAAAAAAAAAAAAGTAAAAACAAAAACATTGACAAGGAGACACCCTCTGTACCTAAATATCCCTCTCCTCTTCCTGCAGGGGTAGGGGTTGGTTTAAATTTTGTCTAAATGTTGTTGTAGATTCCAGAAGGCAAAACCATCCTTTCGCTGGTGCTGGTGCCCCTTTAGGGTTGGTTTCTGGCCCTTTATCTCCCTTTCCCCACCCAGCCGCCATCCCCTGGGCCTCCTGTGCCTACTGGCCCAGTGGCTTTCCTCCCATTGTCCTCCTTGCCGCCTCCATGTCACTGCTCTAGGCTGTGTGTTTCTGCCAGACGTCACAGCAGGGCTTCTTGGACGATGCCCAAGAGGCAGGGAGTCCAGCTTCTCCAGTCGCCGGGTTAGAGTACCTTCCACAGCTGTGAAATGGGAATAAAAATAACCTGTAAGGATGCAGTGGGATCCACTGAAATACTGAACACAGTCAGAAACTACAGCTCCCGGAAAGCAGATTGCATCCCCGTCAACCTAGTCACAATCAACGTGGGTGGCCTTTCCTCCCAGGACTTGCCCTAATGGTTGTGGCTTTTCTGTTAGGCGTCTCAGGTCCTCTCCTTTCAAAGCACTGCCCACAGGCCTGTCGCAGGGCGGCATTGGCAACACCTGGGAGCTTGCTGCGATGCAGCATTGACATTTTCACAAAATTCCCAGGTGATTTGCATACACTTTCAAGTTTGAGAAGCCTTGGCTCAGACACCTTTGTTCCGCCCGCCTGCCTGTTGCTCTAGCACCTTCCTTAGTCTGTTTTGTGGTTTTGCAGACTTCGCCCTCTTGCCCTCCTTGAAAGCTGTCAATCGAACAGGTTTGGCAGCTCTGCCAGCCCCTGTCCTCTTGGGTGTGCAGTTGCCAGCAGCCCTCCCTGGGTGCTGGGGGTGTCTGGGAGGTGGGCTTAGGGACCGAGCAAGCCCCCTCGGCCTGGCAGCTGTGGGCACCTCCCCCAAGCCTGCTGGCGAGGTCATCTTCGGGGCGCGGAGCCCAGGGGGTAATCGGAGCCCTCCTTTGTGAAAGGGTGGCAGGGAGCTTCCCTCAGCCATCTGGTGCCACTCGCCCCGCCCCATCTGTCCCAGCTGGACGACAGGATCAGAATCAGGTTGTAAATGTTTTCTTGTAGAAAAACAAACCATTCTATAGAAAGATGTTATGGTGTATGTTGAAGTTCAAACAAGTCGTTCAGAAAGGGGACTATATATTTTTGTAGCAGAAAAAATTTTGATATGGCTCCCCTGATATCTGTAGGATCGCCTGCCTACCTCCTGTGTTCCGATGGGGGGGGGTTGTGGGTGTGAGTCTGCAGGCTGGAGGAGACCTGGCTCCCTGCACAGCTGCGGGGTGGGGGGGGTGGGGGGAGTGGCCTGCTGGGACTCTGTTTAGGGACTGAGCTGCTACGCTCCTGACAGACCCCTCTCAGCCTTTTTCAGCAGTGGCCCACCATTGATTTGCATTTAAAAAAAACCTACTCCTGGGGCGCCTGGGTGGCACAGCGGGTTAAGCATCTGCCTTATGCTCAGGGCGTGATCCCGGCGTTGTGGGATGGAGCCCCACATCGGGCTCCTCCGCTGTGAGCCTGCTTCTTCCTCTCCCACTCCTGCTTGTGTTCCCTCTCTCGATGGCTGTCTCTATCTCTGTCAAATGAGTAAATAAAATCTTAAAAAAAAAACCTCCCCCCCATTCCATTTCTCTTTCTTTTCAGCACACAAAGTTTTATTTATTTTTTTCCGAGCAGGCTTCCTTTTTCTTAGCTTGTTTGGGAAGTTTGTTTTGTTTTCTTTGCTCTGTGACCCACCCCCCCAGGGCTGTTTGCATTGCTGGCAGGAGGCCAGAAGCCAGGCTATGCCCTGGCCTTGGAGACCTCCCGCCCCGAGCAGGATTCCCGGGTGTTCCCAATGCTGTCCTTGGAGTGAAGTGGGTTGGTTGTTTTAAAACATAGTATATTGTAGCCGACCGTGCAATGTTGGGTACAGAGATTTTTTAACATTTTAGAACCATAATGTTTATGCATTTCAGGCATGGAAAATTGGAGGAAAAAGAGTCAATGGTGTGTGTGTGTGTGTGTGTGTGTGTGTGTGTGTGTGTTGGGGGCGAGTAGGGTGGGGGGTGGGGCAAACTCCTACAAAGAGAACGTTTCAGGTCTACATGAGATGTGCAGGTCAAATCCTTGCACCTACTGGAGTGCCCCAGTTACTGGAGCCTCAGTTACTGGAGCAGTTGATTTCTCCCCATGAGTGGGTCCTCTCATCACCTGGAACGTCTGTGGTGTGTAGGGCCCCAGCTGTGGCCGCTCTGCTGGGGCAGCCCTGCTGGTGTGTCGTGTTCTGTCAACAGGCCTGGCCCAGAGCGGGGGACACGCGGGGGGCTGTGCTGATAATCGCCTCGGAGAGTCTTGTGGGGGAGACGGTTGGTGGCCTCTGTGTTGTGCTGCAGTGTGCTGTCGCCATCTCAGGGGAAGCTGGTGACTGTCTCGATGTGAAGCGCTCATCTCGTTCACATTTAAAGCATCATCTTCGTAGAGCATTTCCTGACCAGCTTCCCGCCTCCTCCTTCCTTCCTGTGCGAGATCCTGCCCTCCAGCACCTTCCTGACTCTGCATGTCTTAGAAGGAAGTGTGTCCCTCGTCCCCTGTGTCAGGCGCCGGTCTCACCATGAGTTCTTGGCCTCCACAGCCTCGTTCTGGGCGCCTTACATGCAGCATGTGTCTGGACATGTCGCGTCAAGTCTGAGGTGTTTGTCTCCCACAACAAAAGCCTTTTCGCTGGGAGGGACTGGCCTAGCGAGTTTGCGCACTGGTGGATTGCTCCTCACGTCTTCTTCAGTCCAGGGAGCCCGTACCCCAGGCCCTGGACATTGCAGCGTGTTGGCCCCCTGGGATCTTGTCCCCATTGAACGTGGTTGAAGTTGTCATGGTGGACTGGGCTTCTGGGTGTAGACATTTCATGTGCATTTAGGGTGTCAGAGAACGGCCTGCCCTGATGGTCGGGCTCCGTGCACCGTGGCAGCAGGGGGCTCCCCGTCCTCCTGTAGGCCTGAGCGACTTCACCTTCCATGGCTGAGGAGATAGCAGCTGGAAAGGCAGGAAGGTGCCAGGCCTCTTTTCACCCAGCTTTCTGAGAAGTTGGGGGCCAGTAGCTGGGGGTGACTAAGCCCTGCCTCACCTGGGTGGGCCTGTACCTTCTCGATGCTGCTGGTGCTGGTCGATGAGCTGTCTCATGAATCATCCTCAAGGGCTCTCTCTGGGCCCCAGGCTGGCTTTTTGTCCTGATGTTGTATTTCCATTTGTTGTTGTTTGTTTAAGAAAAATGGCCACAAGCTCTACGTTTTGACTGGAGGCCAGTTATTTTGTAGATTCTCCCTGAATTAGAATTTCTTGGATTTTTTCCTTATGATTAGATTCATGTCCTGCGTTTTCATCAGGAATACCACAGAAATGAGGTGTCCTTCTCAGTACATCCCCTCAGGAGGCACCCGCGTTGGCCTGACTCATTATTGATGATGGAAACAGCGATGACTTAGTTAATAAGGTGGTATCTGTGGGGTTTCTCCATTGCTGAGTTACTATTATGTTCTCTGTAATTAATAAGTGTCCTATGCGGAGATACTTTGAGATGCTGTAAACATGCTGTTTCTCATCAAACTTTCATCAACTAATTTTAGACCCTGTTACTGTCTGAATGTTTGTGTCCCCCAGATTCCTATATTGAAATCCAATGCTGATTGCACTGGCCTTTGGAAGGATGGAGCCCTCCTGAATAGTATTAGCCCCCTTAAAAGAGACACCACAGAGCTCCCTTGCTCCTCCCACCACGTGGGGGGACACAGCAGAAAGGTACCAGCTTTGAACCGGGAACAGGACCCTGACTCCAGCATGCAGGTGCCTTGATCTTGGACCTCCGGAATTGTGAGAAATAAATTTCCATTCTTTATAAGCCACCCAGTCTATGCTGCTTTGCTGTAGCAGCTGTAACGGACCAAAACAGAGCCCACTGATGATTCCTGACAGAAGATTCTTGATCGTTCTTTCTGTCATGGTTGCTGAACAGTGATATTTTGATTCCATTAATTCCTTCTACGTTTATCATTTGGCATTCTGCTGTAGAGAAGAGCTTTCTCTTCTCCATTTGTTTACTTATGCATGTATTTGTATATACGCGAGTGGACTCACGGATTCTTATTTTATTCAGTGAGTTAAAATCCATTACTATAATTGTTTAGTCTGATGCTCAGATTCTTCCAGATTTGGCCAGCGAGGGTCCCTTCAAGCTGACTGCTGTGAAGGACAGCTCTTAAAAATGTGAATTTCCAGGTCTGTCTCAGTCCTATTGAACTAGTCTCCATGGGCAGTTTGGAAAAGCCTCCTTGAGTGATTCTGATGTTCTTTGGAATTTGGGATCCTTTGGACCAGGCCCACCATTTTCCGGTGTGCACCTCATGGAGCCTCCCCTTTCCTCCCAGACACCTACTTGAGATGAGGGCCCTGCTCTGCCTGTCCTCATGCTGGGTTTCTGGGTCAGAGTTTCTTTGAACAAAAACTCCTGTAGCTTACAAAGTAATAAAAATAGTAAGTTTGAAAATCACTGGATTAGGTGACCTCCATTCCAGGCCCGACATTGTTCCCGCTGAGCCCTTGCCTCTCCGCTTCCCTCCTCTGACCCACTTCTGTCCCTCCCTCTGCTTCTTTCCCGGTGACAGCACTGAGGTAGACAAAGGTCTCTCCTCTTACCAGATCAACAAGGAGGCCCCTCGGCGCGCCTTAGACTCAGCAGGTTTTGGGTTGTGGGTTTTGGTGGTGGAAACTCCTAAAGCTATGTTTGCTAAGTTCAGGGTTTCATACAGGAAACAAGCACTTAGAACGCCAGGCCCACTGGGGAGCCTGCTGGGGCTCAGAGCTGGTAGCCTAGGCTTCCCTGGACCTCCACATGGAGGCCATCCCTTGCGCCTCCAGTCTCTGAACACTGGGAACCTCCCTCTTCCCACACCTGTGTGCCAGGGGCACAGTACTTGTGACCCCATGATAAGGGAGGATGGCCCACCCTCAGCTTTGTGTGGCTTATGGTGTCTTCCCCTGAGGAAGAGTCAGACTTCTGGATACCAATGAGTGGCTGCTGCCACCATGTCCAGATCGCACTGTTTCTGGCAGACCCTGGATGGGAGGAGTTGGGTCCTAAGGGGAAAGGGCTAGAATGGGACATAGATACTTCTGACGCTGAGCGTGACTCAGAGAGCAGTTGAGAGCCTGTGGATCTGAGCCCTTCCCCTCTCAGTGGGTGGCTGTGTCTTGGGGCTTAGGCTACCTCATTCCTACTGTGGCCTGCCTTTGTGACCCCCCTCTCTCATTGGAACCTCTTCCCTTCCATATTCACCTCTCCCTTCCTAGACTTGTCACCTTAGGCCTGCCTGTTTCTTTGGCCTGAGAATGTTCCCCAGCCCCCAGTAGGCTCTGAGAACTCCCTTCTTGGGTAGTAGGGATGTCCAGGGCTTAAGATGTGCTACGTGGAGGGGCAGCAGGGCCCCCAGCTCCCTTGGGAGTATGCCTACCTTTCCCTGGGATGGGCCTGTGACTGGGCCAGGTGCCAGTGCTGGGAGCCTTGAAAGCCACGTGGAAAGGTTGAGTCTTGGTGAATGGCTGACTGGAGAGTGAGTGGGAGAGGAGACAGCAAGGGTAACTTGGGGGGTTGGGGTTCTAGCTCAGCTTATGGGTGGATGGTGCTGTCCAGGTACAGCACAGTTGAGCTGGGATCTGTGCCTAAGGTTTCACAGGGCCCACATCTAGGTGTTGGCAGGGTTGCATTGCTTTCTGGATGCTCTGGGGACTACTTTCAAGCTCATGCTGGTTGTTGGCAGAATTCAGTTTCTGACTGTTGTAGGACTGAGGCCCTGCTTCCTTACTGACTGTCAGCCAGGGCCACGCATAGCTCCTGCTGCGTGCACGTGTCTTCCGTAGCTCAGATCCAGCACTGATGTACACGTCCTTCTCGTGCTGGGAACCTGACTGCTTCTGCCCTCAGCTGGTAGAAAGCTCTGCTTGTAAGGGCTCACAAAATTACATTGGACCCACTCTGATAATTTCATGATTTTAAGGTCAATGGATCAGTCACCTTGATTACGTCTGCAAGGTTTCTTTTGCCCTTTCTTTTATATGGTGCTACATTATGCTTCCTGGTTTTTCACTTTGTCCAGTAAAAAGATGACAGCTAAAAATATTTTGAAGTCTTCCTAGAGATCTGGGTAATTTGGTGGATTGAGTGGACACACCTCATTTTACTTTATTATAGAACCCCACAGAAGTTCAGATAGAGGGAATTTGTATTTTTATTTTTTTAAGATTTATTTGTTTACTTGAGAGAGGGAGAGAGCAGTGCAAGTGTGTGGGGTGAGGGGCAGAGGGAGAGGGAGAATCCTCAAGCAGACTCCCCACTGAGCACAGAGCCCGACATGGGGCTCAGTCCCAGGACCCTGAGATCACGACCTGAGCTGAAACCAAGAGTCGGCTGCTTAACCAACTGAGCCACGCAGGCGCCTCAAGATAAAAGGGAATTTTTAAAAAGGAATCGGTCTCCAAGGACAGGGGGAATGGGAGAAGAAACAACAACAAGAAAAAATTTGCCAGCCTGGAGTAGATGGATGAGTGACCCAGTTTAAAATGGAGAAGTTGGTGTCACTACATTGTTACTTTGGGGCTGAGAGGCAGGGGAGCATCTGAGGCGGCTAAATATAAGAATTATTGGAGAGTAGCTGATGTGGTTAGATACCTAGATTACTTTCCTTCCTCTGTGTTGCTTGGTGACACCCTCTCCCCTTTAGCTGGGCATTGGAGATTTATTCTGCAGAAGGAAAAACCTTCTCCAGAAGGGGAGACTCCAGGTATTCCTGGAGGTAAATATGGAGATCACATTCATCCCCAGCCTTCTACTTGCATTTGGCTTCGAGAACACTGACAGCCAGCCCCTTCCCTTCCAGGGAGGAGATTAAAAGAGACTTCACTGGGGGAACCTGACTGACCAAAGAGGAAAGCATTAATGATGCCAACAACTAGGATTTCCTAGCAAGTGGCAGTCAGATCAGCCTACACAGAAACTCACCCGCCACAGGACTCAGCGCTTCCAGCTAGTTTTTAGGCATTACCCTTCCTTATGAGGGTTATTTAATTATGAGGATGATCCAGGATTACTAACACCTGAAGAAGGTGCCTAATGTGAAAGGAAGCAAAACAAATAGAAAAAAATAAAGCAACTTGAGAGAAACATCCTATTTAGAAAGGAGAACATTTTGAAAAAACTTTAAACATTTTCTCAGAGATAAGGGAAATATCATATCTGTGAAGTAAGAATAGGATACTATAAAAAAAGAATATTTTGAAAACAAAATGATTGAAAGTTTAAAAACTAAGGGCAGGACAAAAGTATCAGAATGATTAGAAGGTAAAATTGAAGGAGTCTTCCAGGAAACAGATAAAAAAAAGATCAAGAGATGGATAATAGAGCAGAAGGATCAGGCAGGGTTCCCATATCCACTAATAGGAGTTGCAGAAAGAGAGAACAGAGAGCCATTCAAGTGGGACAAATGATCAAGAAAAAAAATTTCCTAGAAGGATATTGGTTTCCATATTGGAAAGGCTCATCAGATGTGGAGCCAAGTGGATGAAAATGAACCCAGACCAATGCCCTGAAATGTCGGTAGGCCTGAGAGAAAGGGATGATCCTACTGAGAGAAACCCGTCGAACACAGGTCAGGAGCCTGAGTGGTGTCATGGCTTCTCGGTACGCCGGAAGCTAGCAGATGGCAGAGTGGCGCCTTTGTCGTTCTCTGTGAAATTGAGTCCCCATTCTGTAGACAAACTTTGGTTCAAGAATGAGGGTAGTATAAAGATGTTTTCAGACATACAGGGTCCAAAAACTTTGCCTTTTGCGCAGAAGGGTTTCTCTACCAGGGATACCATAGACTCTCATGGGCTATTTCCCAAATTGAGGTAACGGGAATTCGGCACACCAGTCCAGATTGAACTCCGTAAGCTCCAGGAGAGTTTTCTTCTGGAAGAAGAAATGGACAACCGGCATTAAATCTGGGGTTGAATGTTGATAAATTTAAGGAAATTAAACAGAAAAATAAGAGAATGATTAATTCCAGAGAACAAAAAGTAGGAACAGTAATGGTGGTGTTATATGGCTCACTCTGATGGCTGAAGTGGTCATAATAATGTAAACTCTGAAAATCACTCCAGCCATTGCTGGAGCTTAACTGTAATTGGGGTGGAGATACAGGAAAGGAGAAGAGAAAGGGGCTTGGAGGGGAGGGGGAACAAGAGGTTTCTATGGGAGTAAAGAGAGTTACATCCTTGCCTTCTAGGGTAGGAAGTAGGTAGGTAATACCTAGAACTGAAAGGCTAGCAAGTATATTGTATATGGAAATTTCTAAGAGCTATTGTATGGGGTATAAATACCAAGATCAGCTAGAAGTTGAAAGGGCCCCCTGGAGAGGGGAGCCGTGGCCCAGGATCTGCTCTTTTTCTCAACACAAGTTTTACAGTAGTTGCTCCTTAGATAATGTGCAGGTGTGATTTTGAAAAAAAAAAAAAAATGGAGACAGCCAATCCAGAACGCATGGCACACGATAAGGGGAGGTATTGTGTGAGTATGTGGGCGCTGGCTTGATTTTGTTAGTGTGTTTCTTACTGTGGATTATGGTGAAAATGTGAAGACCAGTGTTTAGTGGTTTCTCATTGCCATTTCACTTCTCATACTTCTGAATTGTTCAAATATTTTACAGCTGAGCATGTGCTGCTTCTTTTTTTTAAATTAAAAATAAACAGGGAGCTGGGGCGCCTGGGTGGCTCAGTCAGTTAAGGGTCCAACTCTTGGTTTCAGCTCAGGTCTTGATCTCAGGGTTGTGGGATCCATCCCCCTCTTGGGCTCTGTGCTCAGCGGGGAGTCTGCTTGAGGATTCTGTCCCTCTGCCCTCGCCCCCACATTTTTTCTCCCTCTCTCAAATAAACAAAATCTTTAAATGCGCGCGCGCGCGCGCGCACACACACACACACACACGCGGAGAGGGAGAAGGAAGGACTCTTATAGGTTGAAATAATCCCAAAGTAGACAAGCCCTGTCTACAGTGCGGATAGAGGTCATCACACTGGGGGCCAGTAACCTCTGAGGTAGGCACACCCTTCCCCCCAGCAATGGCCAGTTTGCATCTCTAATGCAGAGGTGGTAATGGTAAGAACAACAGTGGAAATGTTTTCAGAGAATCACTTAGAAGTCCACCGCCCCATGCAACCGTTTCCATACTTTTATATTCCATTTTGGCCTTCAACCACATGTTTACAAATTGTTCCGTAATTGCAAACCATGATGTTCAGATTTCATACTTAATGCATATTCTTTTTCCTCTGTTGGTTTATTTTCTGGAGGCAAGTTCTTAGTCATGACTTTATTGGATTAAGGGTATGACTTTTTTTGGGGGGGAGGGGTTTGAATATCTGTAACCATATTGCTTACCCAGGGGTAGTCACAGTTTTACTCTGCTGCCAGCAACCGGGTATGAACTTGCTGCCGTCACCATGGGCTTGCCAGCAGTAGTGCTGATGATTTCGTTAAAAAGCATAACATAAAATCGTGTCTCTGGATTGTCTTTACGTTTCACGTCCAGTGATGTTGAACATTTTGCCATCTGTTAGTTATATCGTCTTTCTATGTCACATAATGTCCATATCCTTTGTCCTTGTGTCTAACACTGGAGTCTTTTGTTTCAAGTATGGATTTTTATATATTGTAGATTTTTACCTTTTGTCATAACTGCTGCAGCTGCGGAAAACATCATTTGTGTTTCTTTTTATGTTCATGTTACTTTTGATTGTGTGAGAATTTGAAAACTATCTGTTTCATATTGATATTTTTATACTTTGTATTTTTTTTCCTGTTGGCTCAAAAGTGAAGGAGATGTCCCTAAATGCTCTGTTGTGTTGTGTGTGTGCTTGCAACCTGAAATATTTCGATTTATTTTGGCTTATTAGTTAGCTCTCAGACTGCTAGCCAGCCCTCTCAACGCTATGACATGATTCTAACCTTCCCCCTTGTTTTGAGAAGCTGATGTTTTAACAGACAACATGCCTCCTATTTGCCGTGTAAATGCTTTCTTCTATTTTAATAAGTTCCGAAACTGAGACAGTTTGAGGACTTGGAATTAAATTTTCCTGATGATTGTTTTCTGTGTATTTCTACAGAATACGAAAGCTACAGAATAGCTTTTGGAGATCCTTCTCTGTTGCAGTGATAATTAGTACTTGTGAAAAGTTTAGCCGTCTTTTAGGATATTTTATTATTTTGTTAAAATAAGATTCTTTGTGTAAATATTTTAAGGTAGATGGTCTTGGTTGGGTTTTTTTTTCACTTTTTTAAAAGATTTTATTTTTTTAAAGATTATTTATTCATTTGAGAGAGAGACACAGCCAGTGAGAGAGGGAACACAAGCAGGGAGAGTGGGAGGGGAGCAGGGAGCCTGATGCGGGGCTGGAGCCCAGGGCCCTGGGATCACTCCCTGGGCTGAAGGCAAACGCTTAAAGACTAAGCCACCCAGGCACCCCTAAAAGATTTTATTTTCAAGTAATTTCTACACCCAGCATGGGGCTCGAACCTACAACCCCAAGATCAAGACTTGCCTGCCGTACTGACTGAGCTGGCAGGTGGCCCTGAATGGCCTTGGTTTTCCTTGAATTCATTCATTGGCAGAGAGCCAAGTTCTGCCTTCCTCTGATGTGACTGGGTTTAGCAAATAAGGTGAACTGTCAGGGACCCCGGTCACTTTGGAGTTGTTTCGGCTGAATGTTGAGTCAGATCGGGGTTCTAGTTTCAGCCCCAGTGCCTGTGTCCACTTCTTGGGGTTCTTTGCCAGTGTGGGTGACTGTCAGGTTGGCGGCTCAGGTGTGCTCATCGGTCCCTTTGCCTTCCCTGAGGCAGTCTCAGGAGCTCAGTGCTGGCTTTGTTTTCCTCCAGACGGTGGGCCCAAGGGCCCTGTGTTGGGGGTGTGGCTGGGGCTGGGGTCCAGACAAACCTTTGGTTACTTCCTTACCTCGTTAACCTCTTTCGTTTATACCTGGGATGCGCCCATGTGGAGACAGCTCTTTGGCGACACTGAAGTTCAAGGTCTGCTTCTGCGCCCCCCCGGCCAGCAGGGTAGAGAGCCGTGCAGGAGTGAGAGGCAACTTTTCCTCGCTGCTCCTCAGGCTCATGGAGGGGGGGGGCGGGGAAGTGGGCCAGCTCTCCCCACCTCATGATCAGTTGAGTGCCTTGTCTTCCCATGGGGAGGAATAAACAAGTGGGTGAAGAAAGACTGAACTGTTTCCCCTCAACAGTTTCCTCATTTGTGAGCTGGATGGGGAAATGGGGTCATTGGGACATCCCCGTCCCTAGGCCGCAGAGGGTTATCTTGGTTCAACAGAAATGGTGTGATGCCCGGTGCGAATGCCCTGGGTTGTGCATGGCAGGTGTATAGGGGACACGTCTGAGTGTGGTACACAATGTCATGGATGCTTAGGGTGTTTCTGGCCCTTCCCCGGTGTGCACCTGGCTAGTGTAGTTCCAAATGTCTGAGTTTCCAGGAAGTAAGGGCTGGGAGTGTCTGTCCTGGTTGTTGAGATTCTCTGGTGTGGGTTTGGACGCTGACGTCTGTGAAAGCAGTTTTACCTGGGTGGTCTTTGTGGGCTGAGGCCTTCAGGGCCACCTGAAAGAGGGTGCAACCTATGGTGAGGGAGGCCAGGTATCCTGCAGAGAATCCCCCCTCCAGAGCCTGTGTGCCCATGGAGTTCCTGTGGCCTTTCTGTGTTCCCCACGGTTAACCGGCCAGAACTGAGGAACAGGGATCTCCAGGTTGAGAGTCCCCCCATCACCTCAGGGTAATCATTTCCCAAAGGCCCCAAGCAGGGGGCAGGGACAAGGTTGCCAGTACTATGGAAAACAGACAGACATGTGCTAATTAGCTGGTTTCTTTGTGGAGGAAGAAGGGAGTCTGGCTTTGTTTACTGCTTCAAAGCCTTTGAGAGAGAGCTTTACCATGGTTAGGTTAAATGATGCCCAAGGAGTACTCTCTAGGACTCCTAAACTTTTGGGGTACTGGGCCTGAGCAGCCTTCCCCAGTCTCTGGGGTCCAATTCCACGGAGGGTGTGGCCATCCACCTTCCAGGCTTCTCTAGGAACCGTGAAGGAGAGGAGGCTGTGTCTGACGATTCTAAGGAGAAGGATTGTCTTGTCCATAAAAAGGAACAGGGTTTCTACCATTTAGAACATTCTCCCACCTTCTAGGGCATTTCTGGCCAAGTTGACGGTTCTCTGTGATAAACTTACCTGAGTTTTAGGTTAAAAAAAGTTTTTTTCTACATTCATGAAGCCAGTCACCTGTAGTTGGAGAAAAACCCAGTGCTTTGGGGTTCTTGGCATGTGTGGAACACAAATGGGTGAATGTTGGTTCCCTTGGTTGCCTACTGCGAGCCATTCCGACCGTAGCCCTGATCTGTATGCTGGGCTGCAGCTCGCAGGGTCCTTCGACCTTTGCAGGAGCCCCTGAGGGGCCACAGCCTGTGGTTCGTAGGCTGATACCTGGTACGTTAGGCATGTCAGAGTCACTGGGGAATTTGTCAAAAATGCAGATTCTGGGCCTCAACCCACACCTACTCCTCAGAACCTGCAGAGGGGAGAACCCTGAGGTCTATCTGTATTTGGAATGAGTCGTTGGGTGCTGCCAGCTGGGTCCCTCCACACCAGTGACGCGAGGGCTCAGTTTCAGTTGGAGAGGGCAGGAACTGGCCCAGGAGCAGGTCATGTTGCCGAAGGAAGGAGCTCTGCTCCCCGCAGCCAGCCGGCGTGGCCCAGGCTGTGTTCAGGCCTCCTGGGTGTCCTGTGTCCAGTGGGGTCCCTCGGGACCTGGGATTGCATTCACACTCCCTTCTCGGAGGGGACTTTTGTGGAAGCGCTGTGCTGATGGTGGGGCCGGGGGCTGCTGGGTCGCTGTCCCCTTCCTGGCTGGGTTTTGAGGCCAAATGACGGGCCGGACTGTCCCATCCCTCTCAGAGGAAGGAGGTGAGCAAATGGCGGCGTCCAGGCTGCTGCGCCTGTTGATGCTGCCCCGTGACCGGGACATTGAGCGGTCACAGCACCCATTTCCAGAGGGCTGTGGTTTGTCTGTCCCTGCTTGGCATCACTTTCTCCGGACATTACAAGCCTGTGGCCAGGCCACGGAGGCCGCTCCCAGGAAGGGATTTTGCAGTAGCCGCTCCTTGGCAAGGCGGCTGCCCCTGGTTTCGTCCTGGCAGTTGTGGTTTGTCTCCTCATTGCCTGAGTAGCCTTGTCTGTTTTTGCCTCAGCCCTGTGATGATTTGCCCCTCTCCTCAGCCCCCGGAAGTGGGAGGTGAACGGGGGGCCGGGGGTGAGCATTCCTCTGGGAGCCCTAGGTCCTGCCCGCCCCCCCCCCGTGGGTCAGCTGGAGGCCCCCACCTCTGTCCCTGCCACTGAGCCACTGCTTTGACAGCAGAGCGTTCTGGAGGAGTTTAGGGCCCACCAGGATTGCTATCGGATTCAAAAAGGAAAGTAGTAGGGGCGCCTGGGTGGCTCAGTCGGTTAAGCATCCGCCTTCAGCTCAGGTCATGATCCCCGGGTCCTGGGATCGAGCCCCTCATTGGGCTCCCTGCTTCTTCCCCTCCCTCTGACTGCCACTCCCCCTCCCTCTGACTGCCACTCCCCCTCCCTCTGACTGCCACTCCCCCTGCTTCTGCTTGCTTTCTCTCGTGCTCTCTGTCCCTCTCTCTCTCTCTCAAATAAATAAAATCTTAAAAAAATAAATAAAAATTGGTATCCTCTATTCTTTCAAAAATTCTATTCTTCTTTTGGTGGCTTTTGGAGAGTTGTTAACATGATTCTTGCCCAGTCTGTAGCTGGCACTGATAGTAAAGCAATGCCTGGACTCGTGCAGGAACACGGAAACAGTTTGGAGATTTCTGGAGTCCGTATGAACCTCACCTTTGCCCTTTCTTGGGGAGCAGGTTTGGGGGAGATGTTTTGCCACTGACCCTGTCATCTCATTACTGCCATGTCTGTCCACAGGTCCCGCTTCTCAGAAGATGCACTATTATAGATACTCTAACGCCGAGGTCAGCTGCTGGTACAAGTACCTCCTTTTTAGCTACAACATTGTCTTCTGGGTGAGTCACCGAGAGCGGCCTCGGTCCCTCGCTTCGTCCTTTATTCAGTAGATCATGATTCTTTCCGAACTGTTGATTGGCCAGCCCCCCTGTGAGGCTCTGGAGGGGAAGGTGGGCAGGGCTAAGAGCCTGACCTGGCAGAACCAAAGACAAGTTAATTATAACACAGGCTGTTAAGTACTGTGACGGGGATGGCCTGGGTGATCGAACCCCAGGTTAATGGGCCCCTACCCCAGCCTTGGAGGTTTGGGAACGCTCGGAGCTCTGGCCCACATGCGCGTCTGTTTTCCCCCTTCCCTGCCCTGGGGGTGCTCCCAACGAAACCTTGGCAGCAGGGTGCTTTGTGCGCTCTTGACTGCGGGCCAGACCCTCTTCTGCACTCTGGGAGCTAAGAGTGGGCAAGAGCAATAAAGCCCTGTTCCTTCTAGTGCTTGTGTTTAACCAGTAATGACATTAGCCTCCTGAGCAACAGAGCAGGGAGGGAGAAGCTCCTTGGCTAGGGAGGTCGGGGAAGGGCATTCCAAGGAAGTTAACTTAAGGGCTGAGACCAGAGTGCCAGTGAAGAGGCCAGCCAGTGGGGGTCTGGGAAGAAAGCTGCAGGCTGGAAGAGTGGCATTTGCAAAGGCCCTGAGGCAGGAATGCACTTGGCATGTGCAGGGGACAAAGAGAAGGCCATGTGGCTGGAGCTTAGTGAGTACAGGGGGAGGGGACAGAAGTGAGGACAGAGACATGAAGGAACCCGGTCATGTAGGACCTTACAATGCTCAGTAAGTAGGTAGGATTATTTTCTACTTCTTTTAGTAACTCTTGGTATAGGTTACAAGTTGGATCTGATTTTGGAATGATTCTGCAGAGTGAAGGGATGGGTGGTGGTACCATGTTCTGAGAGAGAGTTTGGGGACAGAAGTGTTAGAATGGTCTCTTGGCCACATGGAGATGTTTGTTTCGTGGCTCTGTGACCATCCTGGAGATGAAAGTCTTGGCCACATCAGAGAAAGGAGGGGCGGCTAGATGATATCATGGAGGGAGGATGTTGACTGAGAAGAGGAGAGGTGTGACTGTGGAGTCAGGGGACTAGAGGTGACCTTGAAGAGGAAAGTCCTCTCCAGAGCTGGCTGTGAGTGGGTGGGATGAGGGGAGGCCAGGAGATTCTGTATCGTAGAAGCCTTCCAGGTAGAGAGGACAGTCAGCTGTGCCACAGGGGGGTGACACAGGAGGAGGACAGAAAATTGGCATTGGCTCTGACAAGGTGGAGGTTGTTGGTGACCCTGACCAGAGCTGCTGTGTGCACTGGGGGGGATGGGCTTACACCTGGAGCTGGCTGAGGAGCCAATGGGAGGTGACGCAGTGGAGACTGTGACTCATGACAGTTCTTTCAAGGACTCTTGCCTTAACGATGATCAGAAAACTCAGGCTCTGGCTGGAGATGGTTAGGGCATTAGGGAAGGTGGCAGAGCACATGTGTGTCACCAGTGGGCTCAGTCCAGGGAGAAGCAGACACTGAGTCCATGCAGGTGGGTGAGGGGACGTGATCGTGCACCTTCAGCAAGCGTTGCTTGTCAGCTTCTGCTTCGGGGGGCACTTGGAAAAAGAGGGACAGGGTGGTCGGCCATCATGCCACATTTTGCTTCTCCTGTGGGTGTTGGCATGTCCTGTTTGGACAACTCTTGCAAACAAGGCAGATTTACTAAGACTTCTAGTTTTTACCCTTGATTTTATAGCATCATCTCCTGATGATTTATCTCAAAGTTTTGGGGGGTTTCTGTCCTGGAGAAACAGGGTGGGATTCAGTGGCTTGGCCGTTCACCCCACGTCTTTTTCTGTGCCCGGACAACCTGTTACCAGCAACTTCATCATTTCCCTTGAAGGCCATACAGGACAGTTGGTGTGGTTCCTATGGGCTTCTCCTAATGGGAGGCCTGCCTATGTCTCATCCAGCAGCCTGTGGCTTCCTGGACTGGCCCTGCTCCCTCCCTGGCCTCACCTGGAGGCCCCGCCCACCGGCCAGGTGTCTGGTGGAGGGCCCCCTGGCCTTGGCAGGCAGTCTCACACTTTGGACGCTTGGACACTCAGCTGATTCCTTGTTTTCTCCCACCCCCAAGCTGTGCTTGCTTGGTCTTGTGCCTTGTCCTCTGAAGGTCACCCTGAATTTTGTAGCGAGAGCAAATTTCCCGCTGCTGTGGCTGTGGGCCCGCTAATCTCCATTTCTTCACATTCTTTTCAGAACAGATTCTTTGTTCTCGGGAAGCTCTACCAACTTGCCCAATAATAACTCCTCGGCAGCACCAGATTCGAACAGTGGAGTTCCTGAACCCGGAATCATAGGAAGTCTGTTTGATTAATGGGTGCTGCCGAGTTCTTGGCATTCTGCGGGATTGACAAGTGTGTGGGGTTGAGAGTCTCTTTCTCAGTTTGTGGGCTCTGGGGCCGAAAAGGAAGGGAGAAAAAGGAACACTCAGGAAAACGAGGCACAAGAGAGCTTGGTTGGGAAAATGACCCAGACGCCTCCCTGCTGGGTCCCTGGCAGTGACCACTCTCTTCATCTGCTCAGGAGCTCAAGGGCAGGGTGCGGTCTGAGAAGTGGGGCGCAGAGCTCTCCGGGAAGCGCATGGGGGTGCAGTGGGAGGCATGCACCCAGGGCCAGGGCTGGACTCCCCCCCAACGCTGAGTGATCCTGAGGAGTCTTCGTGTTTTCATCGTGAAATGTTGATGTCACAGGCCTGCCACCTGCCCCCCAGGGTCGCTGGAAACATACACAGTCGTATGCCAAGCCTCACTTCGTCAGAGAAGTTTTCTTTCTGAAATGGAAGAAATAACCAAAATCAAACAATCTAACAGTCCCCGATGTTCCCATCACCTCTCTTCAATATTTTTCACTGTTTAATTTACATCCCCCCTGCACTCCCCCCCCCCCGGTTATTTTGAGGCAAAGCATAGATAATTGTTTTGCACAGAGAGTTTTTGTATTTGTTTTGTTTTGACCAATGAACAATGAACAGAGGGACAGCGTTGCGGCTTTGCTGGCAGACCTGGGCTCAGCAGGCTAGCTCAGATACCCAGAAGGCGACCTGTCGTCCCTTTGACCAGTGCTAGGAGCTAGAACAAACACAAGGCTTTATTAAGCACTTTGCCCCATTCAGAATTATTTGCACACTGACATACTTTATAGCCAACACCTGTACACTCTAACAGGGCTTTTAAAGCTCTGTCCCTCCAGTTTGGGGCTGAGGGTTTTTCCAAGAGACTGTTAATATTCGCTTGGGGTGACAAATGGGGATGCAGTTGATGTCTGTGTGCAGAGTGAGCGTGGAGTGGGGCTTCATGCAGCTCTTCTCACAGGGGGTCGTCAGGGAAACAATGCTTCTAGATGACATAGTGTGGAGAGGGCACTAGCACTTTCTACTTTTTCAAAAAAATGTATTTATCTATGTATGGATGTAGGCTCTACGCCCAACATGGGGCTCGAACTCACGACCCTGAGATCAAGAGTTGTTGCTCCGCCGACTGAGCCAGCTGGGCGCCCCTCTACCATTCTTCTTTTTTTTTTTTTTTTTTAAATCTTAGTCATTCTTTGGTTGTATTAGTGAGACCTGTTTCAAGTGCAGAATGTCACTTGACTTAAGAAAATGCAAATCAAGGGGCTCAGTCAGTTAAGCATCTGCCTTCGGCTCAGGTCATGATCCTGGGGTCCTGGGATCTAGCCCTGCATCTGGCTCCCTGCTTAGCGGGGGGCGGGGAGGTGGTCTGCTTCTCACTCTCCCTCTGTCCCTCCTCCCTGCTTGTCCTCTCTTTCTCTCTCTCTCAAATAAATAAATAAATAAATAGACCTTTAAAAAAAGAAAATGCAAATCAAAACGATAGGAAGATATCATTTTGCACCCATTAGGACGGCTATTATTAAAACACACAAGCACACACACCCCCACCAAAATAACAGATGTTGACGAGGATGTGGAGAAATTGGAACCCCCGCGCACTGTTGGTGAGAATGTAAAATGGTGTAGGCACTCTGGAAAACAGTATGGAGGTTCCTCAAAATGTCAAAAAATAGAATTACCATATGATCCAGGAATTCCACTCTGGGCATAGACCCAAAAGATTGAAAAAGCAGGGTCTCAGAGAGATGTCTGCACACCTATGTTCACAGCAGCATTATTCACAACAGCCAAAAGATAGAAGCAACCCAAGTGTCTACCGACAGATGAATAGACAAAATGTGCTCTGTACATGCGATGGCATCTTTTTCAGCCTTAAAAAGGAAGGATATTATGACGCATATGCTACAACATGGGTGAACTTTGAGGATATCACGCCAAGTGAAATAAGCCCGTCACAGAAGGACGAATACTATATGGTCCCACTTAGAGGCAGTACCGAGAGTAGTCCGATTCACAGAGACACGCAGGAGACGGGTCGTTGCCGGGTTGGGGGCAGGGGACAAGGGGAAGTCAGTGTTGAGCGGGTTCAGAGTGCCAGTTTTGGTGGCAGTGTTGCTCAACACCATGGCCATCCTGAGTGCCCCTGAGCTGGACTCTTGTATAAATGGTTCAGACGGCTGGGTTTTATATTGTGGCTTTCCCACAATTCAGATTAAAAAACCATCCCCTTTGACTTGCAGAGGAGGGGCAGCTGGGAGAGGTATACCCTGGAGGAAGAGCTGTGTAGGGCCTGTTCTTTGTTCTCACCCCGCCTGGTTCCACAAGGAATTTGAGCCCTCCTGGTCTGGCCGAGTGAACCTCTGGAGGGGAGGATTCCGATGATGTCTGCAGATACAGCATCGCTTCCTGCCACCAGCATGGAGTTTAACCTGCGAAGGTTCAGATAAAGCCCTTGACTGGATCTATTTCACAGATGGATTAAAAGTGAAGAACTGAGGCCCTTTGTGGCACAGACAATGAGCCTGTGTCCGCGGACAGGAGAGCCCCCTGCCCCTGGCTTTCTCGGAGACGCAGGCAGGTCCGAGTCGACCTGCAGCTTCCCTGCTTGGGGAGTGCAGGAATTAGCTTCGGAGCCCCGTGGGCAGCCTGCTCCTAGGTGAGAGGAGAGCCACGGGCGTTTGTACTCTGTGCCCAGCGTGGCTTCAGGTCCCTTCCTTCCAAGCCACAAAGGCCACCCATGAGTAGGGTGACGAGTCGGGAAACTTTTAAGAGTGAAAGAGAGGTTAGTAAGAATTCTGCCCGAACAACAGGTGTATCCTAGGACTGTCCCAGGCACACCAGGACATGTGGTCACCCTACCCAGGAGAGGCAAAGCAAGTCTGATGTGGAAGGAGTGAACAGTCAGCTCTCTCCCCCTGCCCCCAGCACCTTTGTGGGTAGAGAGTCTAATTCTCTTTGGCCTTTATGGTGCGCCTCCTTTGATAGGGGGCTCCCCACATCCTGTGGTGAGCTCATGTCTCTGGATCACCGGCTGATCTAGAATTGCCCTTATTTGAGCTGAACTCTATGTAACTCCACACCCCAAGGCCTGACCCCTGGTCTCAAATGCAGTTTCTCTGCTTCTATCTCTGGGTAATTAGTGTAATCAAAAAGGAAAGTCTAGGGCTTTAATAATGTGTGTAGTGTATTTTCACTTTCAGTGCTAAGAAATGGTACCTTTTTCTCTTCAAGTTTTATTTAACAAACTTTTGTAATTTCATGGAAATTCTAGAAGATTACACAAGGCACCCCAGCTTTACCACGTTCCCTCCCCGCGCTCCATCCTGTCTGCAGTTGCACACGGGTTCCCATCTTTGTGGGAGCATCCTTGCAGTCACGAGGTCTGCGTTTTCATGTCAGCATCCCCTAGCATAGAACATTCTGGGTTGCCACATAGTCTTCTTGATTGTATTTTTGGAAATTCCCATATTGGACATTTTGGTTGTTTCCAGTTTTTTACTGTCCTAGATAAGGGTGCAGTGAGTAATTTGGTGTAGTATAGTTCCCTCCCTTTGGGCAAGGCAGGGAAATTATTTGCTGGGATAGATTCCCAGGAGTGAGATTAAATGGGTCAGAGAGTGTGTACGTTGTTTTGACCCGGCTGACATATTTATACAGTTAAAATTACTTCTCTAGAAGGGCTGCCCCAATTCATAGGAAATAGACCACCTTATCTCCTAGGTGTGTGTGTGTGTTTTTCCACATTTGCACTTGCCAAGGCCGAGGGCAAGGATTGCTTAATCAGGGATTCCACTAGAACACCTTGATGCTACTCCCTGTAGGGCTTCAGCTCCTGATCTCACGGGGGCACGTGCGAGGCCGGGATCATCAGCAGGGATTTCTGACAAGGGGCTGTTCAGAGGGCACTGTGGTCCTTGCCCGGTGCATATGACTGTTACACGCTCCTAGGGGAGTGTCAAGTTTAGGTGACTGGTGATGTGATAACTGTGTATCCTTCCCCAGTAGATAGCGGGCATGGCCCAGTCTAATGATTTGCCTTCTAAGCAGGGAGGCCCTGTTCTTACCTTGGTTCCCATCTTCCCACCTTCTTCTTCTTCTTTCTTTCCCCAGAAACACTTTATATCACTTGTATTGAGGTGTACATTTGATAGACTAATACTTACTTCCAGTGTATAGTTCGATATGAGTCGACATCTGTATACTCCCATGTAACCACTGTCACCCCAGTGAAGATATAAACCCTTTCTGTCACTCCAGAAACTGTCCTGTGCCCCTCTGCAGTCATTCCCTCCCACCCTGTCCTCAGGCAAGCCATCCATCTGCCTCCTATCACTCTCGGATCCGACTGCTTTTAGTTTAGGTGATGTTTTCTCTGTTCTTCTGTTTTTAATTTCATTGATATCTTTAAAGACTTTAAAAAATATTTTTAAATTTTATTTTTGAAAATCGCAGCAAAGCATACAGAACGATTTAGAATTGCAGTCATTTTCTGATGCACAGTTCAGTGCTATTAGGTCTGTTCGCTTTGTTCTGCAGCTATCACCACCATCCGTCTTCAGTCTGTTTCATTGATTTCTGCTCCTATTTTTTTTAAATTATTATTATCTTTTAAAATTTTTTTAGAGAAAGAGAGCATGTGCGAGCAGGGGGGAGGGGCAGAGGGAGAGAGAGAATCTCAGGCAGACTCCCCGCTGAGCACAGAGCCTGACACAGGGCTCTATCTCAGGACCCTGAGATCATGACCAGAAACGAAATCAAGAGTTGGAGGCTTAACCGACTGAACCATTCAGGCGCCCCTGCTCCTATTTTTATTTCCTCACTTCTACTTTGGGATTACTTTGCTTTTTTTCTAGCTGCTTAAGGCAGAAGATTAGATCATTGATTTTAGATCTTTCTTAATATAGGTATTTGATGCTCTGTTTCTGCACCCCACACATTTTGATACGTTTTCATTTCATTTGGTTAAAATACCTTGTGTATGCGTACTCTGTATGTGATGTGTCCTTTCTTCCACCTCCTGGCTCACTTTAACAGTTTCTCTTTATTATTGGATTTCAGCAGTTTTATTATGATATGGGCTGGTGTGGTTTTCTTTGTTTATTCTATTTGGGGTTCATTGGGCTTTTGGGATTTGTGGGTTTATAGTTTTCATCAGATTTAGGACTACTTTGACCATTATTTCTTCAAATATACACCTCTCCCCTTTTTTCTTCTCAGACTCCTTGCTGTCTCCTGGGTCACTGAGGCTCTGTTCAATTCCCCTACCCCTACCCTTTAGTCCAAATAGTTTCTATTGCTTTGTCTTCAAGTTGGCTCATCTTTTCTTCTATAGTGTCTAATTGCTGTTAAACCCATCTAGTGAATTCTTCATTTCTGGTGTTGTATTTTCTATTTCTAATGGTTCCATTTAGACCTTCTGTTTTCTGTTTCTTTCCTCATTATGTTTATATTTCCTTTTAAATCCCCAAGGGTGTGTATAATATCTGTTTTCATGTCTTAGCTATTTCTACCTTCTCTGTCATGTTTCTGTCTTTTTCTAGTTACTATTTTTCCTTGTTATAGATCACGTTTATTTCCCTTCCTACCTATCTAGTAAATTTTTGTATTTTTTGGTAATTTTTAAATTTTAAGTAGGCTCCACGCCCAGCATGGGGCTTGAACTCACAGCCCCGAGATCAAGAGTCCCACACTCTACCTGCTGAGCCAGCCTGGCGCCCCGTCTCGTAACTTTGGATTACATGCCAGATACAGCAGTCCTCTTGTTTGGTCAGCTCAGGCTGCCACAACAAAATGCCATCGACTCATTGCCTTAAACAACAGAAATTTAATCTCTCACATTTATGGAGGCTGAAAGTCTGAGATTGGGGTGCCGGCATAGTTGGGTTCTGGGGAGGCTCTCTCCCTGGCTTGCGGGTGGCTGCCAGAGCTCTGGTCTCTCTTCCTCTTAATGAGGATACTAATCATGGGGTCCCCACCCTCATGATCTCATCCAACCCTATTTACCTCCCAAAGGCCCACCTCCAAACACCATCACATTGACATGGCATCAACATACGGATTTTGGGGGACACAACATCCAATCCATAACACCTCCTTAACAGTATGATGTCTTCTGAATCTGGCATTTCTTGTTAACTGTTGTGTGTGAGATTCATTCTTCCTCTTGTATGTCGTTGTGGGTCATTGATTCTCACTGTCGTGTAATAGTCCATTGTGCAGATGGATCATTTGGGATTTTTTACAGTTTTAGGCTATTTATGATGACCTGTTTAGGTACTATAAAGACAAAACCAGGTTGGAGACCTGAATGATAGGGATGTCTGGGGGTTCGTGTGGCCGAGCTGAAGGAAATCCTGTCTTTGGTCTCGAGGTCCAGATGGTTTCAGTGTGAAAGTTCAGTGTAGGACTTGGCAGACAGCGGCTCCCAGGCCTGGCTCTCAGCCGGGTTTTGCACATACAACTTTATTGGAACACAGCCCTGCCCATTCGTTTACATATTATCTATGGCTGCTTTCCTGCTATAAAAGCAGATTAGAGTGCTTGAAACGGAGATCTTCCAGCACAAAGCTGAATATGTTTACTATCGGCCCTCTACAGAAATGTCAAGTGCTGGCTTGGTATTTTGGTTTTCTCCCCCACTGTTCCTCACTGAACTGTGCCAGCAATGGTAGAGACTGGGGTGAAGGTGGGGCTGAGGCTGGGTTGGGGTTCCTTCTCTCTGTTGCCTGGAGAGCTGCCTCTAACCTCCCTTGGATGACTCTGCCCTTCCTCCTTCCTCCCTTTCAAAGGCCTTGACACAGTCATTCCTGGGCGGGGCTTGGTGGGGGTGGGCTCCCTGTTATCTGGAAACTCAGAGACATCTGTGGAAACTGCCCCTAGAGTCCTCTGAGTGAGTAGTCCTTACCCCTCCTCACTGGGGCCCCTAGCGTGTTTGCTGCCTGTGCTGGAAAGGGCACACATGCTTCTTATTTTCAGAACCACCCTTCCGGCAGGAGGAAAAGCTGGTGTGTGATAGCTGTGTGACCCTGTGCAAGGCACCATCCTGCCCTGGGCTTCGCTTCCCTCTGTAATGAGGAAGCTGGGCTCCAGTGTCCCTTCCGGCTCCCAGACCTTCCAAACTCCCGCTGAGAAGTGGCTTAGTTTCGACTCTTTGAACGTGGGACTATTTGAAAGTGGCATTCCCTGTACTCTGTAGGGTTCAGAGCGGCTGCAGTCTTGAAGGGCGAGGCTTCCTAACCCCGACAGATATCTTGAGACTCACTCTCAGCCCCCTGGGCTCTCAGGGTCAGGTTGGGTCTAGAGTCTCTGCCCTCTGGAGTCCTTTCTGGCCAATAATTTGCGTTGTTGGCATTTCAGGTGGCCATAAGCATCCCTGGTGTTTTCTGAACTCACCAGGTCTAGAGTCAGGGTTTGCTGTTCTGGAGAGTGCCTGGACCATGGGGTTTCCACCTGGCATGGTTTATGATGGCAGAGCTTAGGCCTGGGAGGTGAGCAGGCCCTGGGAGATTATTGGCCTCCAACTGCTTAGTTTTGCAGATTGGCAAACTGAGGTCCAAGAGAGGGATGTTTGCTCAAAGCCACAGGATGAATTAGAAACACAGCTGAGATTCTGTTCTAGCTTCTTCCACTCTGTCCTGTTTTTCTTTCCATCATCCTTTCTTACCTTACTTAAAAAAAGCCTTCCGAGGCCCTGTTTCCCTAAACTTTACTTCACTGTTGTCTCTGAGACCCAATAAAACAGATGCCTCTGGAAAGGAAGACTTTGTTTTAGGACAAAGGCTGGAGCTGGGAGTTATTGGGGTTGGGGCTCAGAGAGTCTTCAGGCCAGCAAACGCTGGTGGCATCTGGAACACCCCTCGATGCCTCTACTCTGCTCCCCTCCTTTGCAGGGGGGCAGGGCTCCCTTGGACTGGCTCCATGCCCTGGGGTAGGCATGTCACTGGTGATACACTTCCTTCAATCCCTGCAACCGTCCTGTGACCCAGGAAAGGCCGTTCTCCATTCTGCAGAGGAAATCATAGGCACAGAGGAGTTCCTGGACTTGGCACGAAGTCCTGCCACCAGGCAGTTGCAGAGTGGAGACTGGAACCAGGACCAGATGACTTGTGCTGTGTGTTCAGCACTACTCTGGCCTTGAGTTTGGCTTACTCTTGGGTCTCCTTCTGATTTTTTCTCTGGGACTCCCGTAGACAGCCCTGTGAACGTCAGCCTCTGACAGGCAGGGGATTTGCAAGAACCAGAGGCCAGTGGGGTGGAGGCTGAGAGGGTGCGTGGCTGCTGGTGCTTTGCCTTGAGCTCCCTGCAGAAGGGCCTCTGGGGCCTGCAAGAGTTGCCCAAGGACTTTTACACACACCGAAATGCAATCTTGCAAGACGCCAAGGCCACGAAATTATAGGTCATGAGGCGCTACTTTGGAGCTGCTTGGTGTTGGAACCCTCCTCCCGTCCAGCAGGGCCTGGCCAGGTGTCTGCACTTCCACTGTCACTGGAACCTGCTTGGGTGAAGGACCACAGGGTTGTTCACATGGCACATGGATTCCGTGTGGCTTCTAGCCCAGAGTGTCCCAGAGGATGCTCCCTCACCTTCCATAGGGGGCCTTTGCCTCCGGTGGAGGGGTCAGTAATCTTTACAGTGACCCCCAGGGAGGCCCTGCTTCCTGGCCACAGAGTGGGCCACAGAGTGGTCCTTGCCACCTGAAGATATGGGTCGTGGGCATCCGAGTTGCACAGCCCAAAGCCCCTGCTGCGGAACTCCTGTGCCGCAGGGCCCCTGTGCCTGCCCCTTGTGGTGGGGGGCTCAGGCTGCCACCTGTCTTCCTGGCCCCTGTGGGCGGTGGGATAATGTGCTGTCAGGAGGGTCAGAGACACCCCAGTTTGGTTCGAACTCTGCCACCAGCTAGCCGTGTGACTTTGGGCAAATAACCAAGTCATTCTATATCTGAGCTTTCCTGTTTGAAAAAGGGGTAATAATACCACACCCGTGATGGTGTGAGAGAGGGACCCTTTACATGTAGGAAGTGTCGAATGCTGGGCTCGGCACCCAGGAAAGAATGGTACCGCTTGCCATGGTGACCACAGTGGTATACACGCCTGCTGGCCCAAGGCCGGCCTCCCTTTGGGCTTTGCGGGAGGCCGGCCCTGTCCTTTGGGAAGGGATTTAATCAGGTCATAAAAGAGAGACAAAGGAGGTTACTCTGAGGCTGGAAAGCACCCAGCTGAACTGTCGCTCCCAGATGGTTGGCCGCCAGGGACAACAGCCCAGCCCCATGGACCATCTGCCCCAGAGAGATCCAGGGACGGGGCCCCACTGGAAGCTGGGTGAAGTTGGCAAGTGTCCCAGCCTGGCTCATTCACGGGGCTGCTGGGTGAGCTCCCAGACAGGCCACTTCCCCTGTCTGGTCCTCCCTCAGTCTCCTCATCTCTGGAATCGGTCCTCAAAGTTCCTGCCTCGGACCAGTGTTCACCGAGCCCATGATCTGACATGTGACCCCTCCCACCCCCACCCTGCTGGTTCCTGTCTTTCTGGTGCAAGTTCACATTAGTTCTTTCTTTAAAACAGAATGGAAAAAACCATGAACCCTTTTCTTAGTGCCCAGTTGTTGCGAGAGAAGGAAATCTGGGCTCCAGTGGGAGGGAGCTGGCCGTGACTCAGCCCAGGGTCTCGGAGGGGCAGGTTTCTCTCACCATCCGCCGTGGTGCCAGGTGGGATATAAATTGTCGCGGAAATCAGTTAGGCAGGGTCTGCAGTGCTGTTGGGGACAGTGGATGAGGCATAGGGAGGGACAACCTCCAGGACAACCTCCTGTCCTGATCTGATGCCTCTGTGTAGGGCTTGACTATGGACCTGGGCCAGGCCGGGCTTTTGCTTGGCCCCCATTTGCTCTGAATGCATTTGGAGGGCATGAGGTATAGGTTTTCTGATCTAAACAACAGAGTGAGGTGGCCGTGATGCTATTTAATGAGAAGGGCAAGAGTTGGCAGGGGCTGGTTGGGGCTGGGAGAGCAAGGCTCCATTTGGGGGCATGTGAAGACTGAAATGTTGTCAGCTATCTTCTCTGCACAAGTCACGTGGACATTGGGTATGGAGATTCGGATTTGTGGGTCAGCTGTGTAGAGATGGCGTTTCAAGCCATGTGAATTCTGGCCTCATCTAGTGAACCCCGGAGAGGTTGAGGGGTCCCGGACGGAACAGTGAGGCTTGCCAGTGTATAAAGGTGCGTGGAGGAGGGTGAGCCAGCAGGAGAGGCTGAAGAGTAACCAGTGCTACTTGTCCCCCAAGCCGAGTGTCTCAGCACAGGAGGGAATGACCATGTGTCTGGTCAGGTCAGATAAACAGAAAAAAGACTTGACCTTGGGGACCTTGAGGAATGACAGGGAGGGAAGCCTGCCAGATTCAGTGGACAGTGATTGGCCACCTTCAGGCTTGCCTGCCCTGCAGCGCAAGACACTTGGGGAGGGAAAGGAAGTGCTCATGCCCCCATTAAGAAAAACCAAGGCCTTTAGCCACTAGTTAATTCAGCGGGAGGACGGAAGAGTTGCGAAACCAGTGTGGCGTATACCGGACCGCGTGTCCTTCCCTGGAGTTGAAGCTCCAGCAGCATCTGGCTTTGCCTGGGTCCTCAGGGCTGGAGATGGTGCCTGGCACTTAGGAGGGCCTCAGTCAGTGTTTGTTGAGTGACTTGGGATCTAGGCCCTTCTCCTCCACTGCTTGGTGTTTTGACCTTGGCCCTCTGGGGCCCGTGTTCTGCTTTGTATGATGGACTGATCAGGTGTAGACGGGGGTGGGAGGGCGCTTCTGTGGGAACCAGATGTAAGGGGTCTGTGAACCCTCTGAAATTCCATCCCAGATATTGGCCCGTAAGCAGTTCTCTGAAGGTAGTCCATGATTGTGATTTGAAAGAGGTTGCCATCTCTTTAAAGGGCCTTCCCTTCCCACTCCAGCCCCCTGGGGCCAGTGGTGAACAAAAGAAAGTGTGAGAATGCGCCTTGGAGAGGTGAGTCCTAGGCAAACCTAGCCCCCTTATTTATCGTGAGGTGCTGATGATTGGTGGCCAGATGCCAGCATGGTGTAAAGCACTGACACAGAAAAACAGGCAGCTTAATTTTCAGAAACCAAGTGTTTCGCTTTATATGGAAAAAGTCTTCTCTTGTTTAGAAACCTGTGTGATGTATTGGGGCAGGGGGGCTTTCCGTTGTGGTACAGGTGAGGCAGCCTGGTCCCAGTGGGGTTGGGGGTGCTCCTTTTCTGGGGTGAATGTGTTGTTTAGCACAGGCCTATTTTAATTCAGTAACTAGTAGCCCAGGAGCTAATAACATGGTGTACTCGTGTGCCCCACGCGGAGCAAAGGCGCCATGACTCTGCGTCCCCGCAGCGGTGCTCAGGGCTCCGGAGAGAGGCTCTCCGGCATGGGGAGCCTGTGAATGCACCTGGGGGGCCGTCACAGAGGGTCGTGTCTTCTTTCCACCAGATCCTGCCCTGAAGTGAGTTCGGGGGCTTTGGGAATGTGGAAGAAACAGGCCAGGGCCACCATCATGATGTCTCTGACTCCTTAATGTGGGGGGCAGTCTCTGCTCTGAGGTCTTCCTCTCTGCTGTCTGGAGCATGGTGGGGGGAGGGCATTGGGGTTGAAGGAGTTTGTCCCAATGTTCAGGGAGGTAGGTGTGAGTTATCCTGAACCCTTGGCCATCCCTTTGCTCTGGGGTAGAGTTCATGTCATCTGCAGGGACCAAGGGCTTGCCTTGCCCCTGGTCCACCTGCATGGACAGGAGCCCAGGAGTGTCCCTTGACTAGCAGTGTGGACACTCCTCTAAGAAGCACATTCGTGGTGCTGGTTTCAGACATAACTAACTCTTTCCCTCTCTCCCTCCTTCCCCACTTCTCCCCATCCCTCCACCCCTCCCCTGCTTAGCTGGCTGGAGTTGTCTTCCTTGGAGTCGGACTGTGGGCATGGAGCGAAAAGGTAGGTGTCACTGTGACTAGAACAGAAAGCATCAGGTAGCCCAGACCAGGTGTGCTTAGCTTTAATTGCTCCTTCCTCCAGACTCCTCCCCGGCAAGGATTCTTGCACACCATAATGTAGCCGTTGGTCGTCACAGAGCCCGCTCTGGGAAATAGTTACGGAGCTTGTCATGAGAACTCCTGGGGCCTTGGGACTGGCTCTGCTTGCCCGTGGTGGGGTCACAGCTAGAGGCCACGGCTGGGCTGGGCTGGGCTGGTGGGGTTTTTGAGCTCCATGAGCATGGGGAGGCCTCTCTGCTATTCACAGAAGCCTCAGGTGGCCTGGGGGCTTTGTCCTGGGTGGGCCTGGGGCCACCTTCCACTCCTGTCTGTGCCTCTGGGAGCCAGCGGCTCTCTGAACAGGGTTGTGTTTATTCCTGAAATTCTTGTCCTTTTGAGATCCGGAGCAGGGCTGTGTTACATGCCCCCTGGGTGCCCTGTGGGGAGGCGCATGTCCTTACACACCTGTGAACCTCCTTGCCCAGCCTGTGCAGGAGAGGGGAGGCGTGGGGAGACTGGGCTCTTCCTGTCCAGAAGGACAAGGGGCAGTGGAAACTCTGAGGAGGGGCTGGACTCAAGAGCTGTAGTGCCACCTTCTGCTCTGCTGGCGGGTGCCAGTCGGGAAGGTGGAGCTGAAGAGGACCCTCACTACAGGGAGGGCGGGAGAGGGGAGAGAGAAGGGGCAAGGTGGAGCAAGGCGCACTGGGTCGGGCAGGTCACAGTGGGGACTAAAGCATCCCCTTGAGCCTCAGGCCCCGGACCCTCTCTTACCCCTTCAGGGGAACCTCCCTTTGGTTCCAGGAGGAGGCAGGAGCTCTTTAGATCTATGGGCTTTCTTGCCATGGCCTTAGGTACTGAATAAGTCCCACCTTGGGGTTTGAGCATCTTCAAGGTGGCCTGTGAACCCCTAAAGGGCAGGAGCTGAAGTGCAATGTCACTTTGTCCTGCGGACAAACCCCTGCAAGCCCTTGCAAACCGTGACTCATATCGCCACCATGTGGCCATCTCTTGAACAGCATCAGCTCCAGCTGAGCCCTGAGCAGATGCCTGGCTCCCTGGGAGCCTGGGTGCTGCCGGTTACCAGCTGGTGGCTCCTTTCTCCTTGCTCCTTTGAATCCTGTAGAACTGCTCATTTGGTTTTGGTTCTCACTAGCCACATGTGACTGTATGTATTTAAATTAGTTAAAATGAAATGTGAGTTAAAATTCAGTTCTTCAGTTGCACTCGGGTTCTCAATAGAACGTGGGGCCCATGGCTACCATTCGGGACAGTGCAGATATAGAACACCTCCCATCATCACAGAAGGTTTTATGGACGGTGCTGCCTTCATCTGCATGGCTGTTTTCTACAACAGGGTGCATACTGAAGCTTTGTTGGCTCAGGATAGTGGGGTTCTCCACGAACTGAGTGCAGAGTAAGCCGCCACATGGCCAGAGGGCAGGGTGAGGCTCTGGCCCTAAGGTGCCTGGACTGGAGGCCACTGGGTCCCCCAGGACCCCCCTCCATTCCAGGCCTGGCATAGGCACCCTGCAGTCTCCAAAAAAAGCAGGGGGTCTGTCTGCGAGGGACTCACGGCCAAGGTGCAGCCCAGGATTGTTGCATGTGAGGGCCCTGGGCGCTGAAGTGGTCAAGGATCTGTGGGCAGAGGGGCCCCTAAGAGGGCAAGTGGGCAGGGGCCATGCTCTGTGCTCCGGCCTGGCTGTTAATGAGAGGACTGAGCCTCAGAAAGCAGGTCCCTGTCCTTATTTTAGCTCTGGACACAACCTAGCCATTGCCCCCCCCCCGCCCCCGCCGCACCCTTGGCTCCCTGAGGCTGATGCTGTCTCTGCTGTTTTCAGGGGGTACTGTCTGACCTCACCAAAGTGACCCGGCTGCATGGAATCGACCCTGTGGTGCTGGTGCTGATGGTGGGCGTGGTGATGTTCACGCTGGGGTTCGCTGGCTGCGTGGGGGCCCTGCGGGAGAACATCTGCCTGCTCAAGTTTGTGAGTAGCCTCAGATATGGGGGCGGGAGGGGAGACAGAGGGAGGGGTGTGGGCTCTGCTGCGCAGGCTTATCCCTTATCTGGCCAGAGAGGGTCGTGGCTCTTACAGGCCACGGCCCCCCCCCCCAGGCCCCAGCCATGTGGGGAGGAGGCTGTCCACCGAATGGTAGGGTTTCAGGAAACAGTCAGCTGAGCCAGCAACTCATCCCTGGAGAAGTTGGGCCCCTCTGGTTTTCAGCTCCTGGAGGGACGGGTTGGCAAAGCAGCTGGCCCCTCGCTCCCTTCCTTGCCTCTTATTTCCCTCAGAAGTCCTAAAGGAATTGTTTGTTTGCTACTCACCTTTGCCCCTCTTGGCTAAGATCAAAAGATGTTGCCAGTAAAGTTAGGAAACCATTTCCCTCCTCCAGGGTGTGTGGATCTGTCGGGGTGTGCAACACAGAATCCTTAATTTCCTGGCGAAACTACCAGTTAGGAAGAGTTTGGCTTTCTATTTAGATACAAATTCACGTTGAAATGCATTCAGTTAAAATTAAATAGCACCTGGTGGGGAAAACACATAATCATGCTTTGCAATATATTATTTGTTGAATTTATTAGATCAAGCCTTCTCTTCCCTGGGTTTAATTTAAAAAGCGAAACGTGGGTTTTTTTTTTCTCATTTTTTTTCCCTCTTAAAAACGTATATAGTATCTTCCTTCTGTGTGAATGGAGGTTGCGTTTTGAAGGGCCCTGTGCATATATATGTGTTTGTGTGTGTATGTGGGTGTTTCCCCTTGTTTTATTCTGAGACCTTTGCCTGCCGTGGCCTCACTGCTTAGAGCACAGGGTGACCAGGGGTGGTAATGGCCGGGAGAACTCACGCACTGCTGGCCGGAAGTCTGCCAGATGGGAGGGGTGCGGCTGCAAGGGGGGCCCTTGCAGAAGGCCACCGCTGTGGTGGCCAGGGGCGATGTGCTTCTGGAGAGGTCTTGACACATACAGAGGGATGCATATGTCCTGCATGAGCTGTGTGACCTCAAGCAAGTGCCATGCCTGAGTGAGCCTCCGTTTCCTTACCCCTAATGTGGGGGCGACAGATTAGATTTCTAGCAACGTGACTGGGTGTGTGTGTGAGGGGAGTGGTCAGATATGGTGTCTGGGGCACAGGCTGTGCTCTCAAGGAGCTGATGGCCTGGTGGGGTACGTTAGCCGTTCATTCCCGGGATGGGGCTTCCTTGTTGGGGAGGGAGGCTACCTCACAGGAAATGGGTGACACAGTGGCTTGGAGCTTTCTCGTCCTTTTGCTCATCTCTTCCCAGTGATGCTGTGATGTGGGTGGGGATGCACATCTCCATTTACAGATGGGGCGGGGTTGCCAGCCAGTAACATGGGATCCCCGGGGGCTGCAGCGCCGGTCTCTTGGGTGTGGCACCCACATACCCTTTGTGGCAGGCATTGATCCCGGGTCAGACGGGGCTTTGCGCATGGCCACAGAGGTGTGGTGACTCTCACTCCCATTCTCGTCCCCACGCAGTTCTGCGGTACCATCGTGCTCATCTTCTTCCTGGAGCTGGCCGTGGCCGTGCTGGCCTTCCTCTTCCAGGACTGGGTGAGGGACCGGTTCCGGGAGTTCTTCGAGAGCAACATCAGATCCTACCGGGACGACATCGACCTGCAGAACCTCATTGACTCCCTTCAGAAAGCCGTAAGCACCACTGCTGGCCTCCTGGGTAGAGCATGGGCTTCCCTAGCCATGCATGCTGCTCGGGCCACGGCTAGCGGGGAATCCGGGGCATCCCTCCTCAGCACGGCAAGTAGCGGGGGGCCGCGGGAGCGTTGCTCCTGCCTCTGGTCAGCTTAGCTTTGCCCGCTCATGGTTGCCTGGCTGTGTCGGCGTGTTCGCAGTGTGTCCTCCCCAGTTTGCATGGGGCAGGCGGTCTAGCTGCCCCTGTGGCCACCCTCCCCCAGGGACCCAGATTTCTCCAGTCCCGGCCACGCAGGCAGCCGCAGGTCCCTAGGCACTGTGGGTACCCAGGGGCGGAGCGTCTCCTCCCCCTGCGCGTGACTCACTGTCTGAGGCTATTCCTGTCCCCTTCCTCCCTGGGACCTTTTCCCCTTCCTGTTCCAGAGGGCAGAGCTGCCTGGAGGAAGTTTCCCCAGATGGGGAGGAATGTGACCTCCCTGGAATATGTCCCCAGGGGGCTGTCTAAGCTGTCCCAGGCTTTGGCCTTGACTCCATCTGGCCTCCGTCTCCCCTGTGTGTGGCTGCACCTGGAGGCTTGGACCACAGCCGTCCCCACCCTGGGGGAGCCCACTCCCCGCCACCGGCTGGGGCAAGGCGGTCTGTGATTCGTCTGTGCGCTGCCGGAAAACCTCGCTTCCTCAGGGACTTCATGTGGAACACTTGGGTTCTGAGAAGAAAATAATCAAGCATCAAGCAAGCAGTAAAAATAACTCTGGTCCACTCTCATGTTTACTAAAACTTGTTTACCCTTATGTCGTGTATCCCGGGATCTGGCAAAACCCACTTATGTGATCAGAGACCCTTCCTGTGTCTTAATAGTGATGGACATTTTCTGTGAAAATCCCATCGCAGCCATTTCCTCCCACCCCTCATTGAACCTTCCCGTGGTTTCCCGTTGTCCCAGAGCTTCGGGCGTGCCCGGGCGCTCCTGCCCCGCACTAGCCTTGAAGACAGCGAGCTCTTCTCCAGTGCCGTCCTTTCCCCTTGAAAATACATTCTCCAGAGGCATTAAATTATGGAGATTGCTCACACTGAAATATTCGGGAATCATGAAAGTGGCTGGAACCACGGCAGGGTAAAGGGGAGACATGGGACATCTTTTATCTTAGAAATAAAAAAAGACAACCAGGAATCCTGGTCATGAATTTGTTATGATCACGGCCACAGCCATGTCCGCATCAGGACAAGTGTAAAAATGGAGTCTGCTGCTGGTCTGGGATGCCCTTGACATCACCATGCTATTTTCAGTGTTTGGTTTTACAAGTATTTAGATGAGTGGCGATTCTCTTTGCAACTACAACAGGTAATGGGGGGTGCAAAGACCCCAGGTTAGGGGGGCAGAGCTACGATTGTGTTACTGTTCACCCCAGTCACAATTCTGGCCTTGGGAGTAGACGTCCAACAGCTGTTTTTTGCAAAGAGGCACCTAAGGGAACTAAGGCCAGCTTGGAAATTTCCCTGGGAGGAAGACACAGTCACTGCCCACAAGAAGGGGTTCTCTTGGGGGGCACGAGAGAACTGTATCAGAGGTACTGAGTGGCCTCAGAGGAGAGTGAGGAATCTTCTCTGGGCTGAGGGGAGGGGAGGAAGGGGAAGCTCCAGGGGGACGAGGGTCTGGACCCAAGTGTTGTGTCCCAGCGGAAACCAGGGGACACTGCAGAGCCAGTCCTGCATGCTGGACCCAGAGGGGTCATGGCCAAGGTTTCCTGATTTCCTTCTTAAAAGGCTCCCTAGATCACCACGCTCAGCATCTCTGTGCATGCAGGAGGTCAGTGGGGGGCCTTGATTTCTCTGTGTGTACATGGAGCAACGCTTCCCCTCGTGTCCCCGATCCCCTGTGGGTGGTCACAGCCCTGGCTCAGAGCCAGACCCCTGACAGCTCTCGGCTTTTGTGATCCCAGAACCAGTGCTGCGGGGCCTATGGGCCTGAAGACTGGGACCTCAACGTCTACTTCAACTGCAGTGGTGCCAGCTACAGCCGTGAGAAGTGTGGGGTGCCCTTCTCCTGCTGTGTGCCGGACCCTGCGGTGAGTCGGCCTGCCCCCAGAATGTGGAGCGGTTCCTAGCTCTAAGGGCTCTGGGCCGCTTCTGCGCTCCCTCCGCCCAGCACTGCAGGGCTCCTGCAATTCTGAAATCCTCTATGTGTAAATCCCAGGGATATTTTTGCATGACCTCCCCTTGCTCTAGTGTTTTCAGGGAGGCAGGAGAAAAGCCAGTCACGTCCCTTCCTTGAGGGGCTCTCACTCAGGGTGCCTGGACAAAATGCTAGAAATGTGGTGAGCCCTGGGCCGCCCACTTCACAGTTCTCTGGAGAAAATGCCCAGTACACAGAAGCCCACAGGAGAGGGCGGGTACTCACCATCTGGGGGTGGTTTAGGATTCTCGCCTGTCTTCTTCACCTGTTCTCGTTCCCAGCCCACGGCCCGGCTCCCCGGGTTCCAGAAACGGGGCTCTTGGGGTGACCTGTGAAGGAGCACTGCATGTTTCCCAGAACTGAGCCCTTTACAGCTCTTGGTGTGCTCATGGGTGCCTAGTCCTTGGCCTCGAGGCTCCAAGCAGGCAGGGCAGGGTCGCTGTCACACGGCCTACTCCCCAGCCCAGGAGNATGCTGGGCTCGGCACCCAGGAAAGAATGGTACCGCTTGCCATGGTGACCACAGTGGTATACACGCCTGCTGGCCCAAAGCCGGCCTCCCTTTGGGCTTTGCGGGAGGCCGGCCCTGTCCTTTGGGAAGGGATTTAATCAGGTCATAAAAGAGAGACAAAGGAGGTTACTCTGAGGCTGGAAAGCACCCAGCTGAACTGTCGCTCCCAGATGGTTGGCCGCCAGGGACAACAGCCCAGCCCCATGGACCATCTGCCCCAGAGAGATCCAGGGACGGGGCCCCACTGGAAGCTGGGTGAAGTTGGCAAGTGTCCCAGCCTGGCTCATTCACGGGGCTGCTGGGTGAGCTCCCAGACAGGCCACTTCCCCTGTCTGGTCCTCCCTCAGTCTCCTCATCTCTGGAATCGGTCCTCAAAGTTCCTGCCTCGGACCAGTGTTCACCGAGCCCATGATCTGACATGTGACCCCTCCCACCCCCACCCTGCTGGTTCCTGTCTTTCTGGTGCAAGTTCACATTAGTTCTTTCTTTAAAACAGAATGGAAAAAACCATGAACCCTTTTCTTAGTGCCCAGTTGTTGCGAGAGAAGGAAATCTGGGCTCCAGTGGGAGGGAGCTGGCCGTGACTCAGCCCAGGGTCTCGGAGGGGCAGGTTTCTCTCACCATCCGCCGTGGTGCCAGGTGGGATATAAATTGTCGCGGAAATCAGTTAGGCAGGGTCTGCAGTGCTGTTGGGGACAGTGGATGAGGCATAGGGAGGGACAACCTCCAGGACAACCTCCTGTCCTGATCTGATGCCTCTGTGTAGGGCTTGACTATGGACCTGGGCCAGGCCGGGCTTTTGCTTGGCCCCCATTTGCTCTGAATGCATTTGGAGGGCATGAGGTATAGGTTTTCTGATCTAAACAACAGAGTGAGGTGGCCGTGATGCTATTTAATGAGAAGGGCAAGAGTTGGCAGGGGCTGGTTGGGGCTGGGAGAGCAAGGCTCCATTTGGGGGCATGTGAAGACTGAAATGTTGTCAGCTATCTTCTCTGCACAAGTCACGTGGACATTGGGTATGGAGATTCGGATTTGTGGGTCAGCTGTGTAGAGATGGCGTTTCAAGCCATGTGAATTCTGGCCTCATCTAGAGAACCCCGGAGAGGTTGAGGGGTCCCGGACGGAACAGTGAGGCTTGCCAGTGTAAAAAGGTGCGTGGAGGAGGGTGAGCCAGCAGGAGAGGCTGAAGAGTAACCAGTGCTACTTGTCCCCCAAGCCGAGTGTCTCAGCACAGGAGGGAATGACCATGTGTCTGGTCAGGTCAGATAAACAGAAAAAAGACTTGACCTTGGGGACCTTGAGGAATGACAGGGAGGGAAGCCTGCCAGATTCAGTGGACAGTGATTGGCCACCTTCAGGCTTGCCTGCCCTGCAGCGCAAGACACTTGGGGAGGGAAAGGAAGTGCTCATGCCCCCATTAAGAAAAACCAAGGCCTTTAGCCACTAGTTAATTCAGCGGGAGGACGGAAGAGTTGCGAAACCAGTGTGGCGTATACCGGACCGCGTGTCCTTCCCTGGAGTTGAAGCTCCAGCAGCATCTGGCTTTGCCTGGGTCCTCAGGGCTGGAGATGGTGCCTGGCACTTAGGAGGGCCTCAGTCAGTGTTTGTTGAGTGACTTGGGATCTAGGCCCTTCTCCTCCACTGCTTGGTGTTTTGACCTTGGCCCTCTGGGGCCCGTGTTCTGCTTTGTATGATGGACTGATCAGGTGTAGACGGGGGTGGGAGGGTGCTTCTGTGGGAACCAGATGTAAGGGGTCTGTGAACCCTCTGAAATTCCATCCCAGATATTGGCCCGTAAGCAGTTCTCTGAAGGTAGTCCATGATTGTGATTTGAAAGAGGTTGCCATCTCTTTAAAGGGCCTTCCCTTCCCACTCCAGCCCCCTGGGGCCAGTGGTGAACAAAAGAAAGTGTGAGAATGCGCCTTGGAGAGGTGAGTCCTAGGCAAACCTAGCCCCCTTATTTATCGTGAGGTGCTGATGATTGGTGGCCAGATGCCAGCATGGTGTAAAGCACTGACACAGAAAAACAGGCAGCTTAATTTTCAGAAACCAAGTGTTTCGCTTTATATGGAAAAAGTCTTCTCTTGTTTAGAAACCTGTGTGATGTATTGGGGCAGGGGGGTTTTCCGTTGTGGTACAGGTGAGGCAGCCTGGTCCCAGTGGGGTTGGGGGTGCTCCTTTTCTGGGGTGAATGTGTTGTTTAGCACAGGCCTATTTTAATTCAGTAACTAGTAGCCCAGGAGCTAATAACATGGTGTACTCGTGTGCCCCACGCGGAGCAAAGGCGCCATGACTCTGCGTCCCCGCAGCGGTGCTCAGGGCTCCGGAGAGAGGCTCTCCGGCATGGGGAGCCTGTGAATGCACCTGGGGGGCCGTCACAGAGGGTCGTGTCTTCTTTCCACCAGATCCTGCCCTGAAGTGAGTTCGGGGGCTTTGGGAATGTGGAAGAAACAGGCCAGGGCCACCATCATGATGTCTCTGACTCCTTAATGTGGGGGGCAGTCTCTGCTCTGAGGTCTTCCTCTCTGCTGTCTGGAGCATGGTGGGGGGAGGGCATTGGGGTTGAAGGAGTTTGTCCCAATGTTCAGGGAGGTAGGTGTGAGTTATCCTGAACCCTTGGCCATCCCTTTGCTCTGGGGTAGAGTTCATGTCATCTGCAGGGACCAAGGGCTTGCCTTGCCCCTGGTCCACCTGCATGGACAGGAGCCCAGGAGTGTCCCTTGACTAGCAGTGTGGACACTCCTCTAAGAAGCACATTCGTGGTGCTGGTTTCAGACATAACTAACTCTTTCCCTCTCTCCCTCCTTCCCCACTTCTCCCCATCCCTCCACCCCTCCCCTGCTTAGCTGGCTGGAGTTGTCTTCCTTGGAGTCGGACTGTGGGCATGGAGCGAAAAGGTAGGTGTCACTGTGACTAGAACAGAAAGCATCAGGTAGCCCAGACCAGGTGTGCTTAGCTTTAATTGCTCCTTCCTCCAGACTCCTCCCCGGCAAGGATTCTTGCACACCATAATGTAGCCGTTGGTCGTCACAGAGCCCGCTCTGGGAAATAGTTACGGAGCTTGTCATGAGAACTCCTGGGGCCTTGGGACTGGCTCTGCTTGCCCGTGGTGGGGTCACAGCTAGAGGCCACGGCTGGGCTGGGCTGGGCTGGTGGGGTTTTTGAGCTCCATGAGCATGGGGAGGCCTCTCTGCTATTCACAGAAGCCTCAGGTGGCCTGGGGGCTTTGTCCTGGGTGGGCCTGGGGCCACCTTCCACTCCTGTCTGTGCCTCTGGGAGCCAGCGGCTCTCTGAACAGGGTTGTGTTTATTCCTGAAATTCTTGTCCTTTTGAGATCCGGAGCAGGGCTGTGTTACATGCCCCCTGGGTGCCCTGTGGGGAGGCGCATGTCCTTACACACCTGTGAACCTCCTTGCCCAGCCTGTGCAGGAGAGGGGAGGCGTGGGGAGACTGGGCTCTTCCTGTCCAGAAGGACAAGGGGCAGTGGAAACTCTGAGGAGGGGCTGGACTCAAGAGCTGTAGTGCCACCTTCTGCTCTGCTGGCGGGTGCCAGTCGGGAAGGTGGAGCTGAAGAGGACCCTCACTACAGGGAGGGCGGGAGAGGGGAGAGAGAAGGGGCAAGGTGGAGCAAGGCGCACTGGGTCGGGCAGGTCACAGTGGGGACTAAAGCATCCCCTTGAGCCTCAGGCCCCGGACCCTCTCTTACCCCTTCAGGGGAACCTCCCTTTGGTTCCAGGAGGAGGCAGGAGCTCTTTAGATCTATGGGCTTTCTTGCCATGGCCTTAGGTACTGAATAAGTCCCACCTTGGGGTTTGAGCATCTTCAAGGTGGCCTGTGAACCCCTAAAGGGCAGGAGCTGAAGTGCAATGTCACTTTGTCCTGCGGACAAACCCCTGCAAGCCCTTGCAAACCGTGACTCATATCGCCACCATGTGGCCATCTCTTGAACAGCATCAGCTCCAGCTGAGCCCTGAGCAGATGCCTGGCTCCCTGGGAGCCTGGGTGCTGCCGGTTACCAGCTGGTGGCTCCTTTCTCCTTGCTCCTTTGAATCCTGTAGAACTGCTCATTTGGTTTTGGTTCTCACTAGCCACATGTGACTGTATGTATTTAAATTAGTTAAAATGAAACGTGAGTTAAAATTCAGTCCTTCAGTTGCACTCAGGTTCTNCTTCAGTTGCACTCGGGTTCTCAATAGAACGTGGGGCCCATGGCTACCATTCGGGACAGTGCAGATATAGAACACCTCCCATCATCACAGAAGGTTTTATGGACGGTGCTGCCTTCATCTGCATGGCTGTTTTCTACAACAGGGTGCATACTGAAGCTTTGTTGGCTCAGGATAGTGGGGTTCTCCACGAACTGAGTGCAGAGTAAGCCGCCACATGGCCAGAGGGCAGGGTGAGGCTCTGGCCCTAAGGTGCCTGGACTGGAGGCCACTGGGTCCCCCAGGACCCCCCTCCATTCCAGGCCTGGCATAGGCACCCTGCAGTCTCCAAAAAAAGCAGGGGGTCTGTCTGCGAGGGACTCACGGCCAAGGTGCAGCCCAGGATTGTTGCATGCGAGGGCCCTGGGCGCTGAAGTGGTCAAGGATCTGTGGGCAGAGGGGCCCCTAAGAGGGCAAGTGGGCAGGGGCCATGCTCTGTGCTCCGGCCTGGCTGTTAATGAGAGGACTGAGCCTCAGAAAGCAGGTCCCTGTCCTTATTTTAGCTCTGGACACAACCTAGCCATTGCCCCCCCCCCGCCCCCGCCGCACCCTTGGCTCCCTGAGGCTGATGCTGTCTCTGCTGTTTTCAGGGGGTACTGTCTGACCTCACCAAAGTGACCCGGCTGCATGGAATCGACCCTGTGGTGCTGGTGCTGATGGTGGGCGTGGTGATGTTCACGCTGGGGTTCGCTGGCTGCGTGGGGGCCCTGCGGGAGAACATCTGCCTGCTCAAGTTTGTGAGTAGCCTCAGATATGGGGGCGGGAGGGGAGACAGAGGGAGGGGTGTGGGCTCTGCTGCGCAGGCTTATCCCTTATCTGGCCAGAGAGGGTCGTGGCTCTTACAGGCCACGGCCCCCCCCCAGGCCCCAGCCATGTGGGGAGGAGGCTGTCCACCGAATGGTAGGGTTTCAGGAAACAGTCAGCTGAGCCAGCAACTCATCCCTGGAGAAGTTGGGCCCCTCTGGTTTTCAGCTCCTGGAGGGACGGGTTGGCAAAGCAGCTGGCCCCTCGCTCCCTTCCTTGCCTCTTATTTCCCTCAGAAGTCCTAAAGGAATTGTTTGTTTGCTACTCACCTTTGCCCCTCTTGGCTAAGATCAAAAGATGTTGCCAGTAAAGTTAGGAAACCATTTCCCTCCTCCAGGGTGTGTGGATCTGTCGGGGTGTGCAACACAGAATCCTTAATTTCCTGGCGAAACTGCCAGTTAGGAAGAGTTTGGCTTTCTATTTAGATACAAATTCACGTTGAAATGCATTCAGTTAAAATTAAATAGCACCTGGTGGGGAAAACACATAATCATGCTTTGCAATATATTATTTGTTGAATTTATTAGATCAAGCCTTCTCTTCCCTGGGTTTAATTTAAAAAGCGAAACGTGGGTTTTTTTTTTCTCATTTTTTTTCCCTCTTAAAAACGTATATAGTATCTTCCTTCTGTGTGAATGGAGGTTGCGTTTTGAAGGGCCCTGTGCATATATATGTGTTTGTGTGTGTATGTGGGTGTTTCCCCTTGTTTTATTCTGAGACCTTTGCCTGCCGTGGCCTCACTGCTTAGAGCACAGGGTGACCAGGGGTGGTAATGGCCGGGAGAACTCACGCACTGCTGGCCGGAAGTCTGCCAGATGGGAGGGGTGCGGCTGCAAGGGGGGCCCTTGCAGAAGGCCACCGCTGTGGTGGCCAGGGGCGATGTGCTTCTGGAGAGGTCTTGACACATACAGAGGGATGCATATGTCCTGCATGAGCTGTGTGACCTCAAGCAAGTGCCATGCCTGAGTGAGCCTCCGTTTCCTTACCCCTAATGTGGGGGCGACAGATTAGATTTCTAGCAACGTGACTGGGTGTGTGTGTGAGGGGAGTGGTCAGATATGGTGTCTGGGGCACAGGCTGTGCTCTCAAGGAGCTGATGGCCTGGTGGGGTACGTTAGCCGTTCATTCCCGGGATGGGGCTTCCTTGTTGGGGAGGGAGGCTACCTCACAGGAAATGGGTGACACAGTGGCTTGGAGCTTTCTCGTCCTTTTGCTCATCTCTTCCCAGTGATGCTGTGATGTGGGTGGGGATGCACATCTCCATTTACAGATGGGGCGGGGTTGCCAGCCAGTAACATGGGATCCCCGGGGGCTGCAGCGCCGATCTCTTGGGTGTGGCACCCACATACCCTTTGTGGCAGGCATTGATCCCGGGTCAGACGGGGCTTTGCGCATGGCCACAGAGGTGTGGTGACTCTCACTCCCATTCTCGTCCCCACGCAGTTCTGCGGTACCATCGTGCTCATCTTCTTCCTGGAGCTGGCCGTGGCCGTGCTGGCCTTCCTCTTCCAGGACTGGGTGAGGGACCGGTTCCGGGAGTTCTTCGAGAGCAACATCAGATCCTACCGGGACGACATCGACCTGCAGAACCTCATTGACTCCCTTCAGAAAGCCGTAAGCACCACTGCTGGCCTCCTGGGTAGAGCATGGGCTTCCCTGGCCATGCATGCTGCTCGGGCCACGGCTAGCGGGGAAACCGGGGCATCCCTCCTCAGCACGGCAAGTAGCGGGGGGCCGCGGGAGCGTTGCTCCTGCCTCTGGTCAGCTTAGCTTTGCCCGCTCATGGTTGCCTGGCTGTGTCGGCGTGTTCGCAGTGTGTCCTCCCCAGTTTGCATGGGGCAGGCGGTCTAGCTGCCCCTGTGGCCACCCTCCCCCAGGGACCCAGATTTCTCCAGTCCCGGCCACGCAGGCAGCCGCAGGTCCCTAGGCACTGTGGGTACCCAGGGGCGGAGCGTCTCCTCCCCCTGCGCGTGACTCACTGTCTGAGGCTATTCCTGTCCCCTTCCTCCCTGGGACCTTTTCCCCTTCCTGTTCCAGAGGGCAGAGCTGCCTGGAGGAAGTTTCCCCAGATGGGGAGGAATGTGACCTCCCTGGAATATGTCCCCAGGGGGCTGTCTAAGCTGTCCCAGGCTTTGGCCTTGACTCCATCTGGCCTCCGTCTCCCCTGTGTGTGGCTGCACCTGGAGGCTTGGACCACAGCCGTCCCCACCCTGGGGGAGCCCACTCCCCGCCACCGGCTGGGGCAAGGCTGTCTGTGATTCGTCTGTGCGCTGCCGGAAAACCTCGCTTCCTCAGGGACTTCATGTGGAACACTTGGGTTCTGAGAAGAAAATAATCAAGCATCAAGCAAGCAGTAAAAATAACTCTGGTCCACTCTCATGTTTACTAAAACTTGTTTACCCTTATGTCGTGTATCCCGGGATCTGGCAAAACCCACTTATGTGATCAGAGACCCTTCCTGTGTCTTAATAGTGATGGACATTTTCTGTGAAAATCCCATCGCAGTCATTTCCTCCCACCCCTCATTGAACCTTCCCGTGGTTTCCCGTTGTCCCAGAGCTTCGGGCGTGCCCGGGCGCTCCTGCCCCGCACTAGCCTTGAAGACAGCGAGCTCTTCTCCAGTGCCGTCCTTTCCCCTTGAAAATACATTCTCCAGAGGCATTAAATTATGGAGATTGCTCACACTGAAATATTCGGGAATCATGAAAGTGGCTGGAACCACGGGGAGACGTGGGACATCTTTTATCTTAGAAATNCCAGAGGCATTAAATTATGGAGATTGCTCACACTGAAATATTCGGGAATCATGAAAGTGGCTGGAACCACGGCAGGGTAAAGGGGAGACATGGGACATCTTTTATCTTAGAAATAAAAAAGACAACCAGGAATCCTGGTCATGAATTTGTTATGATCACGGCCACAGCCATGTCCGCATCAGGACAAGTGTAAAAATGGAGTCTGCTGCTGGTCTGGGATGCCCTTGACATCACCATGCTATTTTCAGTGTTTGGTTTTACAAGTATTTAGATGAGTGGCGATTCTCTTTGCAACTACAACAGGTAATGGGGGGTGCAAAGACCCCAGGTTAGGGGGGCAGAGCTACGATTGTGTTACTGTTCACCCCAGTCACAATTCTGGCCTTGGGAGTAGACGTCCAACAGCTGTTTTTTGCAAAGAGGCACCTAAGGGAACTAAGGCCAGCTTGGAAATTTCCCTGGGAGGAAGACACAGTCACTGCCCACAAGAAGGGGTTCTCTTGGGGGGCATGAGAGAACTGTATCACAGGTACTGAGTGGCCTCAGAGGAGAGTGAGGAATCTTCTCTGGGCTGAGGGGAGGGGAGGAAGGGGAAGCTCCAGGGGGACGAGGGTCTGGACCCAAGTGTTGTGTCCCAGCGGAAACCAGGGGACACTGCAGAGCCAGTCCTGCATGCTGGACCCAGAGGGGTCATGGCCAAGGTTTCCTGATTTCCTTCTTAAAAGGCTCCCTAGATCACCACGCTCAGCATCTCTGTGCATGCAGGAGGTCAGTGGGGGGCCTTGATTTCTCTGTGTGTACATGGAGCAACGCTTCCCCTCGTGTCCCCGATCCCCTGTGGGTGGTCACAGCCCTGGCTCAGAGCCAGACCCCTGACAGCTCTCGGCTTTTGTGATCCCAGAACCAGTGCTGCGGGGCCTATGGGCCTGAAGACTGGGACCTCAACGTCTACTTCAACTGCAGTGGTGCCAGCTACAGCCGTGAGAAGTGTGGGGTGCCCTTCTCCTGCTGTGTGCCGGACCCTGCGGTGAGTCGGCCTGCCCCCAGAATGTGGAGCAGTTCCTAGCTCTGAGGGCTCTGGGCCGCTTCTGCGCTCCCTCCGCCCAGCACTGCAGGGCTCCTGCAATTCTGAAATCCTCTATGTGTAAATCCCAGGGATATTTTTGCATGACCTCCCCTTGCTCTAGTGTTTTCAGGGAGGCAGGAGAAAAGCCAGTCACGTCCCTTCCTTGAGGGGCTCTCACTCAGGGTGCCTGGACAAAATGCTAGAAATGTGGTGAGCCCTGGGCCGCCCACTTCACAGTTCTCTGGAGAAAATGCCCAGTACACAGAAGCCCACAGGAGAGGGCGGGTACTCACCATCTGGGGGTGGTTTAGGATTCTCGCCTGTCTTCTTCACCTGTTCTCGTTCCCAGCCCACGGCCCGGCTCCCCGGGTTCCAGAAACGGGGCTCTTGGGGTGACCTGTGAAGGAGCACTGCATNTTCTTCACCTGTTCTCGTTCCCAGCCCACGGCCCGGCTCCCCGGGTTCCAGAAACGGGGCTCTTGGGGTGACCCGTGAAGGAGCACTGCATGTTTCCCAGAACTGAGCCCTTTACAGCTCTTGGTGTGCTCATGGGTGCCTAGTCCTTGGCCTCGAGGCTCCGAGCAGGCAGGGCAGGGTCGCTGTCACACGGCCTACTCCCCAGCCCAGGACAGGCTCGGGTTTGCTGCGGCCACACAGCCAGTGCCTGAGATCCCCACTGTGGCCCTGAAATATTGAGTGAGCGGAACTTTCATCTCCCAGCGCAGGCATGGCAAACTATGACCCATGGGCTGGATCCAGCCTCCTCTCTGTTTTCGTATGATCTGCGAGCCAAGAATGGTTTCAGCCATTTTTAAATGGTTGACAGTAAGTGAAAGGAAGGATAATATTCTGTGATAGGTGAAAATGATATGAAATTTAATTTCAGTGCCCATAAATGAAGTTTTACTGAAATATGGCCATGCACATTCGTTTATGTATCGCCCATGTCTTCTTTCATGCTCCGAGAGCAGAGTTGAATAGTTGCTACATAGACAGGTCTTCCTCACACACGGTTGGCCAACCTTTTTGTTCTAGTATGAAAGGTTAGTTGGCATCGGGATTAAAGGATGTGAGCTCTAATGGAATTTGTACAGGTGCTTGCTGACATTTGGTTGGGACTTTTCTAGAGCCTTCTACCACTGGCTTCCCAAGAGAACAAAAATGACCAATTTTTTTCTACTTTTCTTACAGCAAAAAGTTGTGAACACACAGTGTGGATATGATGTCAGGACCCAGGTGAGTGCGCGATCATGCAACTTTGAGTTCGTCGGGTTTATTCCCTGTAGTCCAGCTTCCTGATTTAGCACAAGTGCAGACTGGAGTGGGTGAGACTCGGGAAGGTGCCATCTAAGCTGGGAGTGAGCTGGGTAGGAGCTGCTGGCGGCAAGACTCCAGGAATAGTGATGGGGGTGATCCCCAGCCCTGGGAACTGCAGTCACCAAACCTGGCAGTTGCTGCGTTAGGGGAAAGAGGTCAGGTGAAAGTTTTGGGAACAAAGGCTCTATTTTTAATGGCTCCTTGGAGTCCGCGGAGGTGTCTGTTCTATCGGGGGTTCGCGATGAGGCTGCAGGAGATGAGGCTGCAGGAGTGCGTGGCTTGGTGTAGCCGCCACATGGTGGGGGACAATAAGGAGGGAGATGGGTCTTGGGGCAGGAGCGAGGCTCAGTCCTCCAGGGCTTTCCTCAGGCTGTGGGGGAGAGAAGTGTCCCCCCGCCCCCCAGGCACTGCTCGGTGGCCTTTCGTGGTTTGAGTAACTGCTGTTCTGAAGGAGGGATCTTGGGGAGTCGACGGGCGCCCCTCCTGTTGGCTGTGGCTGTGGGGCGTGTGCCTTCGGTTTGGGAGGCTCAAAGCCCTTCCACAGGGACCTCCGTCCGTTACACGGGGATGGGCCTGTACCAGCATTGTCCTTTCATTGCGACTTGCATTAGATTCTAGGGCTGTCATAACCAAATACCACAGACTGTGGCTGAAACAACGGAAACCTCTCTCCTCAGACCTCGAGGTTCGAAGTCCGACATCAGGGTGTTGACAGGGTTGGTCTGAAGCCTCTCTCCTTGGCTTGTAGGTGGCTGCCTTCTCCTGTGTGTGTGCCCACATGGTCCTCTCTCTCTGTCTTTTAGTGTCCATCACTCTTTATAAGGATACCAGTCACACTGGATTAGGGCCTACGCTGATAACCTCATTTTACTTTATTTGCCCTTTTTTTTGTGTGTGGTATTTCTCTTTCTCTGACTGACTTACTTCACTTAGCATAATACTCTCTAGCTCCATCCACGTTGTTGAACATGGCAAGATTTTATTCTTTTTTATGGCTGAATAATATTCTGTTGTATATATGTAATCTTTTTTCCCCTCAGATCTAGAGTTTGGGTTCGGTTTAGGGCCATAATAGTGGTTAGGGTTAGGGTTGGGGACAGTGTGAAGGTATGTGCCTGTTATCCTACAGTTCAGAGACCTCTCTGAAGGGATAACTTTATAGAGTTAGGGTTAGGGTTAGGGGTTAGGGGCTAGGGTGAGGGTATGGGTATGTGCCTGGCATCCTGCTGTTCAGAGAACTCTCTAGAGGGTTCAGTTTAGGGTTAGGGTTATGGGTTATATTACCTCATTAAACACCCTGTCTCCAGCTGCAGTCACATTCTGAGGAACTGAGGGTTAGGACTTCAACATCTGAATTTTAGGGGGACACAGTTCAGCCCCTCACCCCACTAAAATGGATTACTGTTTCATCAGTGTTGCCATGGGTGAGGCTGTATGCGGGTGGGGGGGTGGGGGTGAGGGTGGGCTGTGTGTGCTGAGGGCACCTCCTGTGTGCCTACTGAGCCTCCACTAGGGGTCAGGGTTGGAAGGAGCCTGTCGGCTTGTGACTGTTCTTGTGACTCTGGCTCCTGGAGCCACTCTTAACTGGGTGGGGGACACATTCTGGGAAGCCACTGTCCCCTCCTTCTCCAGCCAACTTCTCTGACTCAGAAGATGCTGAAGGCCCTTCTAGTTTCTCTCTTTAAGGCACATCTTCCTTCTCAGAGCCCCTGGGGCCCCTCCCTGTCCTTCAGATGTGGCCTCTGAAGATGTGCCAGATTAGTCCCTCTTCAGTCTGGGGTGGGAGGCCCTACCGGGAGTGGGTAAAGACCACTGCCAGGGGGCCTTCGTGTGGGCAGAATGTAAGGTGCAGACAGCCTGCGAGAGGGCAGAGACCGAGGCAGGTGGATGCGGTTCCCCTGGAGAGTTCTGTCCGTCTTTGGCACCTGCCTTCCAGCACCCTGGCTCCCACCAAGCTTCGCCTTGCCTGCCACGGGAACCCTCTGGGGAGCCGGGGTGGGGGCGCCCCACACATCTTGGTCTCAGGCCGCTGTGCTGTTTGCCTTCAGCTGAAGAGCAAGTGGGACGAGTCCATCTTCACCAAAGGCTGCATCCAGGCGCTGGAGGGCTGGCTTCCGCGCAATATTTACATCGTGGCCGGCGTCTTCATCGCCATCTCCCTGCTACAGGTTCGTTCCCCTCCCCTTTGTGGCTTCCTTTGTCCTCGCGGGTCTCACATATTTGAACCAGATCACACGTGGGAAGACTGGTGGCCGCATGTTGAGTTGGCTGGCTGGTGGCTGCGGGGGGGAGGGGGGGAGGGGTGGCAAGAACTTTGCGAATCAGAGAAACCAGGAGTTCTCTGGGGCACCCAGGACTTGGGAGGAGAAGCTGGCAGCCCAAGCAGCCTCTGGGACGGCCACCGTCACCGCGTGGAAAGCGCATCGTTCAGCTTTGACGTTGTGGTGAAGAGGGTGCCCGAAACAGCCCCTGGGCTGCAGACCATCCACACGCCTTCCTCCTTCACCCCTGTTGTGTGTTGAGTGATCTCAAAGGGAAGCTTAGACACAGAAGCATCTAGAAAAGGAAAGAACAAATCTACTTGCCAAACGGGCAAAGCAATGACTTCAGAAGGACTGGCTCATCAAACAGAAACCACAACAGGCATTTACAGCGGAAATAAGCAAAATTCCAAGATTTCCGAGTTCACATTAGTCTGTTCCTGGTAGGAAAACAGTCTTCGCACAGGACGATGCTGGTCACCAAGGTCAGCACAGCTAAAATCAGGGAGAACCTTGTTTTTATTGTGGAATCCAGGTTTATAGGAAACATCAAGATTTATTATTTTGCGTTGAGACCAGTCAGGTGACTGTTATTTTTGGTTTAATTTTGGGTACAAAGTGTGTCCCAGCGCATGGTAGGTGATGTGCGTGGTCCCGTAGGAGGCAGGCCTTCTGTGCTGCCTGCCATTTGCCCCAATCTTCTAGGCCCCAGGGACATAGCAAACAGACCCCAGGACTCACTTTTTACTGGTGTGTGTGTCTTGTTTCTCTCTCTGCGCTGCATCCGAAGTCTCTGCAGAGCGGGCCCTGGGCTGGTGTGCAGTGCCGGCTCCCCCGTGCACCTTGCCCTCTGTGCCTGCCCTCTCCTGTTGGGCCCCAACACTGACAGCCTCTCCTGGCTTCGGTTTCAGATTTTTGGCATCTTCCTGGCGAAGACCTTGATCTCGGACATTGAGGCGGTGAAGGCAGGCCATCACTTCTGAGGAACAAAGGTGAGCGAGCAGAGCTGAGCCACACCGTGGAGGCCAGAGCCCTTCACTGTTGTTAACTCGACATCCTGAGGGAGAGAAGTGGACACACCCAGCCAGAGCCCGCACCCTGTCTTCGGCATCAGCGTGACGTGACCTCTCTGTTTCTGTTTGCTGGTGCTGAAGACCGAGGGGCCCCCTCTGACCTGCACAGACTTGTGACGGAGACCCCCCCACCCGGGGTCTACTCAGAGACAGAGAACATGTCTTTAAGCGGGGGTGGTGACTCTGAGGGACAGAAGGCTCCCGTGGCTGTGAAAAGGGCCTGAGTCGACTCTCCTGGAGACTTGGGGTGTCTGTAGGGCCACCCTGGCCTCTGCACTTGTGTCATCGGCGCGGGCCCAGAGGGCAGCCACATCTGCTGCGAGTGGGACTTGGGTGGGGGCCTGGCAGATACAGACGAGGCTTCTCCCCGCAGCAGAAGGGTGCTGCCTAGAACTGGGGAGAGGGGAAGGGGCACAAGCGGACCATGCCAGCGGAGCCTGTAATGTCTGCACAAGTCGGGGGATGTTTGCAGGGTCCTCAGCCATGTCCGAGTAAGCCTGAGCCATGCGTGGACCGGTGCCACGGAGTGCCTCCCCTGCTGCCCCTCCCAGGGCAAGATCTGCCTCCAGTTTCAACAGCATTGTGCCCAGATGGCATAGGGGGAGGGGGGCATGTGCAGGGTTCTCCTCTGAGAGTCGGCCCTCCTTCTCTGAAAGTGTGTAAATAGTTTATTTATAGGGATAAGAATGTTCTCACACCATTTCTTCATTTCCTCTGACATTCCCTCCAAGCAGCCTTACACCGTGTCTGGGACTGAAGCCATCCCTCTCAGTTCCCTCAAGTGTGTCAAGAACCAACCCCATCAACTTCTCCTTTTCGTCCCTCACATACCAGGTGCACACACACTCTCCCCCTTCCTCTGTGCACCCCCAGCTCACATGCACCCACTCCTCTCCCCAGCTTGGCCTCGCTGTCTTCTGGTCTTGGTGCTACTGAAACCGTCACCCGGAACTTGAATCCTGACCCCTGTCCCCCCACTGCAAGGCCAGGGAGCCCCAGCCAGAGATGGCCAGCCCGGAACCTGTGACCAGGGCTCCTGTCGAGGCCACGTGCTAAGGGCCGCTGGCCGGCCTGGCATTTGCCTCTCCCTGGAGAGCTGACCTGCGGCCGGGCCCCTGTGTCGAGCTGGAGACCCCCGCCTGCAGCTGTGGAGAAGCTCGGGATGGTTTTTTTTTTTTTTTTTGCTGACTTTTGTGATGACCCCCCTCCACTGTCCCCAATCAGGATACCTGTGGTGACCATGTCCACCCTCCCTGGCAGGGCTATCCTAGGGGGCTTGCTCTTGGAAATGAAGTTTGTCTTATGTACTGAATGGTTCCCCCCCGTACTGTCCCCCCCCGCCCCGTCGCTGGGGATGGCTGGGGCGTTTGTGCGTCTTTGGCTGGGCTCCTTTCTAATGCTTCTCTGGATCTTGTACCAGTTCTGTCCTCATTGTTCAGGGATTGAGTGCTACCTTCACTGACTTGCCGAAGCGTACATGCTAGTGTGGAGTATACTGGTGGGTGTTGTTGATGCTGTTATGATTTTTGTTCTTTTGGTTGTTTTTTCCTTTATAATTTTCTCTGTAGACTAGAGGAAGAAGAATGCTTGTGTTTTCAGGAAGTGTGATGCTTTTCTTTGACTGCCAAACTCTTTTATGGAATATATCTTTATATTAATGCTGTTGTCCTGGTGGTTTTTGTTTTGAGTGACATCAAGATGGCATGAAGCATCGCAGTGGTAAACTCGGCTGCCAGGGGAACCAGGGGGACGGGGGGACAGGGTGTGACTAGACACGACAGGACAGTGGAGGGTAAAGGCAGTCCATGGTCAGCGCAATCTGGAATAACTTTCATCAGGTGATTTGTTTTAGATTTTGTTATTCTTTGTAGGGAGGTTACAGCTGGAACAAGCGGGCTTGTGGCTTGATTATGCCCAGCTGGGAGCACGAGGCCGGCCTTTGACTCTGTAGGCCGCGAGGAGAAGCATTAGGCTGCTTCTGTCCAGCCCCGGCGGTAGGATCCAGGCAAGAGAGCTTGGGAACGCTGGGGTCGGAATGTGGGCACTGCTGCTACAGGAGTGTGCCTGGATCTGCTGGCCCATCTGTGAAGGGTTAGTGCATTACCCACCTTGCCTTGTGCCTCTGACCCATCCTGCCTTGGGGGAGATGGTGGCACCAGGCCCACGCCGCTGGTGCGTGGACATCCAGCAGCTTAGCTTCCTGGACAGCTCCTGCTGGCCCATCTGTCAGGTCGACCTGGTGGCTGGACCCCTTGCGAGTCTCTTGACAGCTCACAGCCCAGCTCCGGGTGAAGACTATGGCTTTTTCGAAGTTCAGTTGGTTTTTTCAATTAGTTTACAAAACTCTGGCCACTTGAGCCATCCCCTCTGACTCTGAGTGGTTGGATGAGAGAATAGAGAGGAGGCCCAGCGGAAGTGATGCACGTGTGGCCGTCTCCAGTGAACCCGCCTCTGTACGGAGCCACGGTGCAGCCCTCCCGGACCTTCTCCTCTCAGCCCCTGCACTCCCTGCCCTCCCAGACCGGGAGGCCCGTGTGACCTGTGCACGTCCCCACCTCACTGCCACATACTCTCACTGTAATGTTTCCGGCTCCTCCCTTGCCCCTCCTGCCCCCCTCCTTGCAGGACTTGGCTGCATCGTTGTTTTCCCACGTCCTCTCCATACACACCATTACATGTTTCCCTGTCTCCAAAAGCTTCCCTCGGCCCCCTCGCCAGCCTTCCTTCCCTTCCCAGGGAGGCTTATTGTCTGGGCTCTCTCTCTGTACTCCGCCCTGCCATAGCCCACCATTCTCCTCCCTGACTGAAAGCTGTTAGCCCCCTCACCAAGCCCCGTTGGCCTCTGTAGCTCCCAACACTCTGGACCATCCTCTGCCTCCGTGGCCCAGGCTTGTCAGGTTCGTGGCCCTCACCCGGCCGTCCTTGTCACGCCTCCAGCCGCACCTGCCACTGCCCAGCTCACCCGTCTGTCTGCAGGTGTGCCTCCTGCCCCCTGCCCGAAGGGCAAGGCTGTGAGCTGGGCAGTAAAGCCATCTGTGCTGGTGCACGGGAAGCCTGTGCTTGGTTTCCCCACATGAGTAATAATAAAAATGAATTGGCTACAGAACCTCCTGGAACATAGGAAGTGCTCCAGGTACTTAGCAGTTAAACTCTGTCATCAGAACAGCTCGGAGGAAGCCATTGTTGTGCCCACAACATGAGACTTGGAGAAAGGGGAACTCCTGTTGAGGATTTGGAAGATCTAGACTCAAACTGGAAGCTGGCCCCAGAACCTGTACCTGTTAAAACAGGTCTGGTGTCCGCCAGCTGTGACGTCCGACTGCCTGGCTCCTGCTGAGCAAAACCACGTCAAGGGCAAGCCTGGGCAGAAGCAGTTTTCTGAAGATTGTCCAGCTAACGGGCTCTGTGGCAGGTCGACAGGCATTTGGAGAAGGCAGGGGAGTGCTCATTCCTGCCTGTGTACCTGGATTTGGGAGAATATGGTGCTTCAGCCTTGCCCCGAAGCCCTGGCTTTGGGCAGCAGGCTCACTCCCCTGCAAGGCCAGGGCTGCTCTCCACCCAACAAACCCTCAGAGCTCTTTCTGCACTGGATGGCGAGGAATCACAGTTGGCCTTCTCTCCAAGGGGTACCGCGTAAGGGGCTGCCACCAGGGTAGTAAGGGGCACGTGTAGGAATGTAGGCTTCTGCAATCTGAGCCACCCCGAGAGGAGAGCTCCCCAGAAGACGAGGCCTGGTCAGAGGCCAGCAGAGAAGGGAAGGCCTCAGTCTCAGTAGCAGGGGCCACCTGACCACTCTTGGTCAGCAGCCTCAGAGCACAGACTGCAGAGGCACAGAGAGAGGTGAGGGGCTATTGCAATGGTCCCAGCACCCAAGGAAGGACTCGGCATCCTAGGAATGTCCTGCCCAGGCATCCAGTGCTCCGCCCTGTCACCCAGAGGTGCAATGCCTTTAGGTGTACCAGATGAGTACACCTCATCTGTATGACCTCATCTGTATGTAGGACTGTATGACCTTCACGGGTGGGCGTTTCCAGCTCTAGGGTCGTGCATGGTGTCTGTCCACGGGACCACAGGATGTTTGGGTTGCCTTCCCCTCAACTGTGGTAACTTATGCCAAATGAGGGATCTTGGTAAAGATGCTTCCATAAGCATGTGTCTGTTACTCAAGAGATTGCTGCCTGGCCTTCCAGGGCCGACGGGGCACTGAAAATCCAGAGAACTGTATACCTTTAGTGCCGTTCAGCAAGACCTGGCTTTTCCTCCTCTAGACTGCAGTAAAAAGGTACGTTCATTCTCAGAATGCTTTTGGGGTCTCCCAGGTGCCTCTGGAAAACCTGCCATGGGCGCTGTGGAACAAGGACTGACGAGTGACTTTGACAGGAAGAAAAAGTCAAGGCTACACTCAAGTGAATGCTGTTCCCGTAAAGTGACAGATTTCAGAGACCCCAGCTTCGGAGGAGGAGAAAAGGAAGTATTCCTCAGGAAGGTCGGAGACCATTCTTTCTTTCCTCTGCCTTCTTCCCGTGCTCTGCGTCTCGTATGTCAGCAGGGCTTCGGAGGCATGGTTTAATAACTACCAAAATAAATTATCACTTGGACTGTAATTTTATCACCTCAAACAACTTTAAAACTAGTCATTTTATATGTATAAGCAATCTACACATGGGCTAGTATACTGTGAAAAAGTACATTTCCCGTTCCCCAGAGGCAACCACTATTAAGTGCCCTTCCCGAAAATGTGGATGCATATTCAAGTATCTTTTTCACACAAATGAGAATCATATTTTATGTAGCAGTCAACAATTAATTTTACTTAATAGATCTCAGAAATCTTTCTCCATGAGTGCATGCCCATCCACGGTGCGTCTTCCCGGGCCCACCGCCCACGGCAGGATGGGCCAGCCCGTGAATGAATCTTACTCTGTCGGGGGGGAATATGTTTACAGTCGCAGGTAACAGAAAACCCAGTTCAAACTGGTTTATACAGTGAGGGGAGGTTTTTGGCTCCTGAAACTGGAAAGTCCAGAGGTGGGGTAAGTTTCGGGGTTGGTTTGATCCAAGTGGCTCAGCAATGCCAACAGGATCTGGTTTCTTTTATTCTGTCTGCTCTGTCTTCCATAGTGTCCCCATCGGCCACGGCAGACCCATCGCGCACAACCTGGGGCCTTACTGTGATGGGACTGGCATGGTCGTGAAGCCTTTGAGGGAAGCTCCCCCTCCCCCACCCCAGAACCCCCTGTGCTCGTCCTTCGCTCTCAAACCACACCTCAGGGCAACAGACCCCGGTGGAAGGGGGTGAACATTGAGGAGGCTGCCAGCAGCTCTCATGATGCTTCTGTGGGTGGATGTTTTAGCTGGTGTGGTGTTTTGTTACAAGGGCTTATAAAAACTCCATGGTGTTTTGTTGTTAGAATACCTTCCTAGAACAGTTTGCAAGAAAAACATGTTTTTAAAGGCGTTCTCTAAGGAGGTGGGCTGACATTGTAATGATTGGGTACTCGGGGCTGGGACCTGCCTCTTAGTGCCAGCCCACAGCTGGTATGGTGAGGGTGCTGTGAGTATCCGCGATGGAAGTACGGGCTGCTTCTGGGCCATGGGGTTAGATGGGAGGGGGGCGATGTCTCTCCAAGGACTCCTCCTAGTAGCCTTTGTGGCCCTCTAGCAGCACAGGTTCCAGAGAGAGGCTGAGCGAGATGGGCAAGGGAGTCCTAGCCGTCTGCTTTTGCCCTGGGAGATGGCTGGTCGTGGGGGAACCGTGTTGTTGGGTGGCATCCTTGTTTAGAAGTACAAGCATTCAGGATTCAGGGTTGCCCCTGAGGTTGCATAGGGAGGGAGCTACAGTCTGGGCAGACATGAGGCTGGCACCTGCCAACCTCGCACCTGCCAGCCTGGCTGAAGCTCTAGGATGGGACACTTGTGAAGTCAAGGAGCCTCCCCATCTCCCCGAATGCCCTGGGTCCTTGCAGTGGGGCTCTGGGGTCCAGACAGCTCACACCTGATTGCCGCCCCCTGGTGGCTGGGTTAATCCTGCTCCTGGAGAAGGGCGGTGCCCACGAGGGGCTCTGCCTGCCTGCGGGGCCACTTCCCCAGAAAGGCAGCTAGATGCTGGAGGTGAGACCAAGACAAGCAGGCAGGGAGAGGAGGCGGTCTTGGCTCCGTGGGGGCGCATCCGCAGTGGAGATGGGGATGGACTGTGGCGGGCTCTTCCACTTCCCCTGCACTGCCGGGGCCGCGACCGAAGTCATGACCTGAGAGGAGGAGGACGGTTAGGACCTGTGCTGTGCTGGGAAGAGGCCTGAGCCTGAACTTGAGTTTGGGCTCAAAAGAAAAAGTAAAACTTAGTACCTCGATTTCTTCGTTTTAATTATCTTTATTTCACAAGCTGCCCGGGAATATTCCATTAATTAGTGGAGATGAAATAGCGCGGGGAGCCATGACTCCCCAGCCACCAACTACTGCCAGTTGTGTGGCTTCTGGCAAGTGACTTAACCTCCTTGAGCCCTCTTTGTAAAAACGGGGATAATAATGGCCCCACATGGGGTTGTCTGGAGGATGACATGAAATGAGGTGGGTAAACTGTTTAATGTCAGTCCAGGGCACTTAGTACATGCCTCCCGAATTACTGCTGCTAAGATTAGTGAAGAGCAGTTGGTGGTGGCTGCCAGTCCCCACCAAGCTGAGTGGCCTGGGTTCCAAGTCACAGCCCAGGCGTCCAGCCAGGCTGACGCGAAATGCCCCACTTGTCTGTCCTTTCAGGAACAAGGCCTGGAGCTCTGTAGGGAGACTCAGCAGGCATTTGGAGTTCAAGGTCTGTTTGCTTTCTGTGTCATAGAGGTGGGGAGGCAGGGGAGGGCATCGCTTCTCACCTGGAGTGTGAGTTTTTCCTGCCGGAAACCACAACTCCAGAAGTCCCTGGAGCCCCCAGAGGAAGCAGAGTGGCCCTCGCCCTCATAGGGGACGAGGGCTGTCCGCAGAGGCCAGCCCACGGGACCCAGTGTAGCAGCACAACCTGCCTTCAAGGGGCCCAGGAGGGTGATGTGGGGGAAAAGTGGTTCAAGGAGCCTGGGATGGGAAAGAGGACAGAGCCCTGAACCAGGTGTTGCAGGAGACAAAGCCCCAAACGCAGCAGGACATCATGTTTGGCTGGGGTGGACCCCAGCTGGTCCCACTCTGGTCAGGAGAACAAATGCATAGGGAAGTATGGGGACCTGCCAAGGCCTTAGAGTGAGGGCCTGAGGCCAGGAGGCCACCTGTGTCCTTTCCACCTCTGATGGGTGAGTGTCCTTCCAGGTGGTGGGGCAGCCTCAGCAGGATGGAAGCCAGGAGTCAGGGAGATGAGTGTGTGTGTGTGTGTAAGACAGGTGCATGGGCCCCCACTGTGCTTACTCCCAGGAGAAAATCTTTGTGTCTAAAAACCTGCGGGAGCCCCCACAGTCAGGAAGGTTGCTGGGTCAAGGTTCTGTTCTAAGGCAGTGTGAATCCAGCAGTCTCACGTCTGCAGTCACTGCCACTGTCTGGCCCGTGGTCCTCCCTCTCACCCTCCCTGCCCAGCCCATTCAGCCTCACTGGGCCTTTGCAAAGAGCCCAGGGCCCACCCTGTTTGTAGGTGATTATTTGGATGCAGTCATTCATCTGTCTGCAGGGACTGGGCCCAGGCCTGGTGTTTTCTTTTAGTTTTAGATCTATTTTTTTCCCCTGTTTTTTAAAATGAACACAGCTGTGGGCCTATCTGAACAGCAATGGAGTGGCCTCTGGGAGGAAATGAGCACCCTGTCTCTGGAGGTGTACAAGCCCAGGCTGGCCATCTCCTGGTGGGGGTGATATGGGTGGGGCTGGGAGTGGGTTTTGTGCTGCATGGACCAGGGCCAGCCTTCCTTCTCATCTCTGAGAGGCAATGGTCTTCAGTGTGTGCCTTTTGTTAGAGATAATTTCCCCCCCTAAAAAAGCATTACTTAGGTAACATTACATATGCATGTGTCAAAAATTTTATTTAACTCATTAATTAAGTGAGGGAGCTGGTAAGATTAACAGTCAGTTTGAAGGAGAAATCACATAAATCCATATGGAGTAAAGGAATGTGGAGACTGGCTTTTTCTTCAGGGGGAAAGGGAGTCGTTGGGCTTCATTCAGATATGTACAGTTATGCACGTCCATAGACAAGAAGTATTTGGCATTAACTCTACAGCTTAGTTGTAAAGCTGCTCAGAGGTAATGAAAGCCTAGAATCAGATCATTGTAAGAGCACACCCAAGACAATGCATTGTTTTCCACCAGAGACATCCAGAATCTTTCTGCTTATTTCAAAAAAGATTTCCTTCCATCTCTCATCTTTCTGGCCACAGCTCACTTTTAATAAATTGGACCCAGGCAGGGAATCCAAAGGAGCCAAACTCTTACTGTGAAAAATGGAGTCTGGGGGTTAGGGTATCTCCCAGGTGCCCTAAGTAAAGGTCAGTCACTGTGGGAGGCGTCCTGGGGACACTGGCTGCCCTCTTAGCAGTGGATGGATGGCTCAGGAGGTCAGGTTGTGTCTGCTGCCCCGAGAGCCTGGGTGTCAGCAAAGCTGCTTTAGCCCCGCGGCGACCCCCGCACACCCATCAGGAGCTGCATTCGAAACCGAACTTGTCTTCTCTTCCCCAGTACCAAATCCTGCCCACAACCAAACTGTTCCTCTCCATTTTTCTCTCATCTCCGCTGAGGACCCCACCATCCACCCAGCAGCCAAATCCAGGAGGGTGGGCATCATCTGGGTTCCGAGCATGCCGTCAGCTCCCCCATAGCCAATAGAATGCTAGGGCATCCGCTCTCTAAGAAACGTCTCATCTGGTGGGGAGATCCTTAGCACTTCACTCCTGGGACAACCAACGTGACAGATTTCAGTGTCACTCCCCCTTTCGTCCTTCTGCATGATTCCTGGGACTCCCCTTGTTTGTAATGTGTGCATTTGAATCTTTTCAAGCATAATTGCATTTTGAAGGGCGTTTCCCTCCCCTCCCTCTGGATCTCCATGGGATTCCTGGAAGCTGCAGGGGGTGGACGGTGTTCAGTGTTTTGTTTTTAAGATTTTATTTATTTATTTATTCTACAGAGATAGAGACAGCCAGCGAGAGAGGGAACACAGCAGGGGGAGCGGGAGCGGAAGAAGCAGGCTCACAGCAGAGGAGCCTGATGTGGGGCTCGATCCCATAATGCCGGGATCACGCCCTGAGCCGAAGGCAGACCCCCAACCGCTGTGCCACCCAGGCGCCACTCAGTGGTTTTCTCACATAGAAAAGAGACTTTGATGGGTGCTCTGTAGTGGACCAGCGCTGGCAACACAGCGCTCAAGAAAGAGCCAGGGACCGGGGGCCGTTTCCTCAGTAAAACGGGGATAGTTCTTCCAACCCACAGCTTAGGCGGTAGTGCTGAGGTTCTCAAGGTGTGGCTCCCAGACCAGCCACTGCAGCGTCACATGGGAACTTGTCCAAAGTGCAAATTCTGTGCTCCCACTCCAGGCCTCTGGGGTCAGAAACTCTGGGATGGAGCCTGGTCATCTCTTTTTAACCAGTTCTTAGGAGATTCTGATGCGTGCTCAAGTGTGAGAGGGCCATGGCGTGAGGATGGAGTCCGAATAGACTAGCCACTGTGGCAAGCATCCCCTAAACTTCGGTGGCTTTGAAAAATAATCCTAGGTCTTCGGAGTCGTTTCTAGTCAGCTGGTGGTTGGGGAAGAAGGGGAGGAGGGGCAGTCTTAGGAACGAAGCCTGGGGGCCAGGCACACCCCTTGAGCTCCCATTCCCTTGGTCGGAATGCAGATGCTACCCTGAGTCACAGGCGGCTGGCAAACATCTAGCTGCACACCCAGCAAGAAGAGGAGAGGTCTGATCTTGGAGGACACCAGGGGTCTGTGCCCCAACTCCCACAGTTGAGGGAAATGAAGACCAGAACTGGCTTTACTGTCTTCCAGAAGCTCCCTCTGCAAGGAACTGAGGGCCCGGTCTGCACGGGGCTGGCTTGCCTAGCTCACGGTCTCTGCTCAGCCACCTCATGGCTCCACAGAGTGGCTGGAGGCGCTGGGCACCTCACCATGCTGGGCAGGGGGGTAGACTTCACAGGATGTGGTCTGCAAGCAGATGGGGGGCACGTGGCACACTGAAGTCCACTCAGTGCCCTCCAGGTTGGCTACTGGAGAGGTGTGGGCACAGCTCCATGGCCCTGGAAGGACTGTCCAACTCAGAACAAATGTGGGGGGG
>NC_048223.1:82663792-82676795 GCF_002007445.2 Ailuropoda melanoleuca
GGGTGGGGCTAGGGTGGGCTGGGGTGGGGTGGGAGGGGAGAGACCTGTTCCGGCTCAGCATGGTGGGTTTACATCCTGGATTTGCTAGCAACTGTTTGGCCTTGACAATAAAGCTGACCTTGGGATAATCGAATCTTGCTTCATAATCTTGTTCTGAGAATTAAATGAGATAGAGAAAGCAAGCCCTTGGCAGTGTCTGCTGCCACACAGTGGGCGTGTAAGAGGTATTAGCAGCTCTTCCCTGCTTGCTCCTCCGAGGACGGCAGGGGGAGGGGGGCTCAGGGCTCCCCTGGTGCCTGAGAACCTGGCCTGGGGGTCTGGGCTCCCAAGGCAAGAGCACTGCTTCTCTCTGCGGGTCAGGACAGGCCGGGGCCTGTGGGGCTGGGCCTGCGGTTTCGATGTGACCGTGTCTGCAGCTGCGAGGCACCGCAGGCCGTGCTCACAGGCTGTGTGGTCCTCAGCAGGTACCAGGGGACCTTGAGGGGGCTTCTCGGGCAGCTGCCTGTGATGGAAGCCTGCTTGCCGTCTGGGGCTCCAGAGTTGCTCCTGCCCTTTGAGTTAATAAGAGTCAGTCCTGGGCCGAGACTTAGCCAATCTGTTCTATTTATGCTGAGTGGCCTTGTTCCAGGGGAATTTGGATGGAGCAGAGTGTTTTCTAATTAGCAGGACTAGGGCTCTAGGAGAGATTCGGGGTGCAGGAGCACAAGCAAGTGTCGGTCGTCTGTGTCAGATGGTGGGGGGGGAGGTGGCAGCTGGCTGAATACTTCCTCCATCCCGAGGACCCAGAGCTTCCTCGTCCACTCGCTGTGTGCAGGCACGAAGGGCTCACCTCCTCTAGAAACTGCCTCTTCTTTTGCTGTGTCCCTGGATTCCAGGAGGGAGACAGAGGGAGTGGGACTGGGGCAGCAAGGAGGTGGGACAGCTGCATTCAGAGAGAGGCCTGGGGTCTGGGAGGACTTCCTGTGAGAAGTGGGGCCTCAGGAAGAGCCCTTCGAGATGCTCTGCCCCGGGTGCCTCAGCTAACTGGTGTCCTGTCTACCTCTGAAGCATCCTTGGCAAGAAATGGAGAGAGAGCCAAGCCACTGGGGGGGTCAGGACGCACGGGTGGCAGTGAGCTTAACTCAAGCAAGGTTATCGGTTCCTAGGGCAGGCAGGGACAGTGGGACATTCCTAGACAGAGAGGGAGCAGGGCCTTGGGTGCAGGGGTGGGACCTCACACTACAGGGGTGTTCCCTCCATCAGTGTCTCTGCTTTGCTCTGCATGTCGGCCCTGTTCTCTCCTGTTGCACGCAGACCTTCTCCCCTGTGGGGAAACAGGAGGGGCAGCAGCCCCAAGTTAGAACTGTTCTAGAACATCAGCCGATTTCTCCCAGTGCGGGCCTGTCAGTCCCAGGCCTGAGTCACACTGTGTCTGGGGAAGCTCTCTGGGCAGCAGAATTAGCCGCCACAGTCCATCAGCCCCACCCAATATTTTGACTCACCAAGTTAGTGAGGAACCAGGTCCCAGATTGAGGAGCAGGGAAACAGAGCTCACACTGGCGCCTACTATGTGCCTGGCTGACTCTGACATAACTTACCTTATCTGCTTAATGTGTGCCGCCATTTCTTCCGCATGTACAGAAGAGGAAGATGAGTCGTGGAAATGTCAGGCCCGGCCAGCTGCAGCCTGGGTTCTGCCGCCATTATCATAAATGCGTGATTGTGTCTGTACTGTACTCTTTGTTTACAGTGTCGGCGTGGGTGTCCTTGCCCTTCAGAGGTCCTTGGATCCCACCAATTCCATGGTGGGGAGAGCCCCCAGCTCTTCCCATGACTTCTGCTAATTCCAGGGACCCAGCTCCTGTGCCCTTTAGTGGTCTCTGTTTTGTCCCTCTGTCCTGGCAGAATTGGATAAAGGTTAAGGATGGGTTTTTTTGTTTGTTTGTTTGTTTTTTCTTTTGGTTTGTTTTCTGTTTTTCCGTAAATAAGAAATCTCATAGCAAGCCTTTTGAGAATTAAATCATTTTGATGAAGATTTGGAACAGGGTGGTCCACAGCCTTGGGTTGTGTGGCCATCCGTCATTTCCTCTCTCCTTCCCCTGCCATTTCTGCCACTCTGGAACCTGATGTCCAGCCTGTGTTACATGGAGCTGCTCGGTTCACCCCAGCACGGCCTCCCAGATGGGCACATCCACACCTGGCAAGGTTTCCAGATCACGGGCCTTTTCTTTCATTCATTCATTCATTCATTCATTCATTCATTCATTCATTCATTCATTTTTTAAAAAACTTTATTAGAGAGAGAGAGAGAGAGCAGGAATGGGGAGGAGAGGGAGAAGCAGACTCCCTGCTGAGCAGGGAGCCTGACATGAGCCTTGATCCCTTGACCCTGGGATCATGAACTGAGCCGAAGGCAGATGCTTAACCAACTGAGCCACCCAGGCACCCCAGGCCTTTCCTTTTAATTGGACCTGCTTTGTCTCCTTCAAAGGCAGTAGGGGTTAAAATATTATTTTCCTCATTTATACAGCTGAGACCATAGTACACATAATATTTTACACCCTGCTTTCTGTCTTAGCAGTACATACTGAGCACCCTTCTATGCCAACAAATAGTCTTCTGGACAGCACTTTTAATGGCTGTACAGCATTTTATCTCACTGACCTGCCGTGATTTACTAATCTAAACCTCATATATTGACCCCATCAGTTACTTTGAAATGTTCGTGCTTATGACTAATACTACAGAGGCCCCAGAGTTCACGGCCACTGAGGGGTGTCCTGGTAGGATCACATGTGACAGACAAAGATCTAGCTGACTACTTCTGGTCTGTTTATTGGACGGATATTCATTCTTTCCCCCCTTATTAACTGCCATTTTGGCCACGTACTAAATAATTCCGTATATGTCTGGATCTGTGTCTGGGCTTTCTCACTTCCATCTGCCTGTTCTTGTGTCGGAACTGAAATGTTTGCTTTATAAGTTTGAATTGGGCAGTACAGAGTTCAATATTCCTCAGCGTTTTCTAGTCTGTTCTCATCTATTCATTTTTTTTTTTTTTGTCAAACTTGGCAATCATTTTATCAGGCTTCTCCCCCACTTCCCAATTAATTCTCAGGTTCGGCCTGAAATTGCATTAACTATATAAATTAATTTGATATTGTATTAGTTATCCATTGCTGCATAACAAATTGTCCCAAAGTCTGACAGCTTAACACATATATATCCCATAGCCTTTCTGAGGGTCAGGAGTCTAGGAACAGCTTAGCTGGATGATTCTGGGAGATTGCAGTGAAGCTGCTGGCCCAGGGCTGCAGCCTCAGCTGACCAGATCTCTGTCGACCTCACTCACGTGACTGCTGGCAGGAGACATCAGTTCCTTACCACGTGGGGCTCACGTGGCTTCCCCGAAGTGCTAAGAGAAAGAGAACCCTAAGGGGAAGCAGAATGCCTTTTATGCCCTAACCTCAAAAGTGACAGATCACCGTTCTAGCGTTTTCTATCGATGGCACAGAGAAACCGTTACATGTGGGGTCACGAATACCAGGAGGTAGGGACTCACAGGGAGCCACATCAGACGGCAATGAACACAGATGGGTTAGACAGTTTCTGGCATTAGGTCTTTCTGATTGTGAATGTGGTATGTTCCTCTGCCACCTGAAATCCTAGGCAGGCTCTCAGTGTGAGTTTTACTTCTCTTCACACAGGTCCCCACATTGTTTGCCAAATGTATTTCCAGGATTTCATATCTGGTTCTTACTGTGAGTGGGACCTTTTTCACGTCGTATTTTCTACGCAGTTGTTGTACTCATCGGGGACACCATTGATTTTCACCGCTGCGATTTTTCAGGGCAGCTTAACTGGTGACAAGGCAGAAACTACTCCAGACTTCCACTGAGCCCTTGGATTGCAAAACTGAGACCTGGTAAGATCCCAAGTGTGCTCTTGCAAGCAGCTTCCCCCAGTGACTCTGCCAGGGAAGGTGAGTGGAATCTAAGGAGAGCCTTCCTGCGGCCAATCCTTACACAGTGGCTGCACCCAGGCTTTCCCGAGGCCAAGATGACATGGTTCTCTGGCCATCACTTGACTCAGCCTTCAGGAGACCATGCGGTGAGGGCATGGGGTGGCGGGGAGGGGGGGACATCCAGGACAGGGGGTCTATCAGTAGGGCCATCAGTCTACCTAATGCCCCAGAGATTTAGCCTGTCTGCTCATGACTCCTACGTCCAAGTCTACAGCAACCTCACTCCATAGTCCTGTTTGGGATGCCTCCCCAGCATTTGCACAGGCGCTAATCAATTCCCCCTTACAAGTTCCTTCCTTCATTCTCTTCCAATAGATATTTATCTACTAGCACCTGCTGCAGGCTAAGCAGTGTGGCAGACATGGAGGAAATCAGTGAAGCGCTGCTTGCTATCTAAAAGGGAGAGAGAGAGAAACACACAAAATAAGTAAACGGTGTTTTACAAAGTAAGTAATAAGGGAAAAAAATCGAGCAGAGTAAGAGAGGATTGGGAGTACAGAGGAAGGAGTTAAAAGTTTGAGCAAAGACCTGAAAGAGGTGAGGTTCCAGACAGAGGGAACAGCCCGGGGAAGGCCTTGAGGAGGGAGCATGCCTGGTGTGTTTGTGCAAAGCCAGGAGCCCAGCAGGCTGGGGCACTGGTGGAGGGAGAGGGATGGGAGGGCTTATCTGAGGGGGTGGGGATGGAGAGAGGCAGATCCTGGAGGGCCTTATGGGCCCCTATGAGGACTTGGGCTTTGACTCTGAGTAAAAGGGGAGTCATTGCAAGGTTTTGAGCAGAGAATGCCATGATTTAAGTTTTAAAAGGATTTTAAGCAGATGCAGAGAGAACCCGATAGGAGGCTCTGGGATAAGAAATGTCTCCCAAATCTCCCCTCCTTGGTCCCCCCACTGGCAGCTCCCATACAGTCCTTATCACCTCCTAGACTTTGGACAAAGTCAGCGGACTTTCCTCCCCTGCCTCCTGCTCTTCCAGCCTCCTCTTCGCACCAGCGCCAGAGCTGAGAAATGCCTCCAAGCCCTTCTCCGGTTTAGGAACCTCTGATGACATGAACAGTTCATGCATCCCGACACTCTAGCCTTCCTGGCCAGGGAGCTCTGGCTTTGCCTGCACCTCTCTCCCTCGCTGGGGCTGGGTGCGGGTGTGGAGGGCCAATTATTTGGAATCACATTTTAAGATTTTTGAAATACGTTTTGCTTCAGTTGTATGTATTCTATAGCTTACTGTATAAAACAATGCAGAATTGCCTATAGTGGTCTCCCTTCCCCTTCCAAGAAGAAAGCAAGAAACCATGTGTGTTCCATATTTGTCCTTTGTCTACACGAAAATAATCACATACAAATTCAAATAATGGATTACACTGCACACAATATCCTGTGGGTCACCTTTTCCTTTTATCTGCCATGGATGTGGATTATCTTCCCTTGCCAAAGCAGACAGCCCCACCCATTCTTTGAGACAGGTGTAGCCCACAGAGGGACATTCAGGTGGTCTCCAGTCCCTTGAGCAGCGCTGCTGGCGTGTACTCCCGCCCCAGAAGCAATGGCGGTAGCGGGTAGAATTAAACAAATCACGCGGCCAATGACAAATGAAAACAAAACAAGGGCAGTTGAAAAGCCGCAGACAACCATCGGCAGACCTGGGGGCCCCCTCGCCTCGTTTTTTGTCGCCAGCCGGTACTCCTTTCGTCTGCACGGCCCCTGCCCCTGGGGTCGCGGCCACTGACGGCCACCGTGTCCCCGCCGCACGGCGCCGGGGTGGGGGGGGGGAGAGGGGTGCCCTCCCCCATCCCGACGCCACCTCTTCGCGTCCAGTCCCCTGGGCTCCCCCTGCAGGCGAGTTCCCCCACTCCTCTAGGCGCTCACACCCGCCTCCAGAGGGCGCCCTAGGCCGGGCCGAGCGGCCTCCTCCGAAGGGGAGGGCAGGCAGAAGGTGGCGCCGAGCTAGCAGAGCGGCTCCCACCCATCCCGGGACCCGGTGGCACCCGGGCTGAGCTCGCCTGGCGACTCGGTCTCCCGCCCCACCGACCTGGGATTGCCCGGGAGCACCGTGCTCTCTGCGGCACGAAACGGGGCGCTAGCGTGTGTCATTCCTTCCGGCCGCCACCCGCCCTCTCTAGGCAGAGTGGCCACCGCAGGGGTGCCATCGGCCTCACCCCGCCCGAGGCGCACTTGCAGCCTGCCCATTCCTGCTGTCCTCGCAGCAGGCGTCTCCTTCCCTCCCCCGCCCAAAGAAAGAAGGAGGCTGCCAGCAGGAGGCTGGACTCCCTTCGTGCCCCTATTACCCTTGTCTCTGCTCTGGACTCCGTTCTCCCACCCAACCACAGTTAGGGCGTGGAGAGCTGTGCCCAAGGCAAGGGAAGCCCTCGGTGTAAGAAACCGAGGGAAGCAACACACAAGTGGGGGAGTTGCCAGATGTCTGAGGTGGGAGGACAGAGGACAGGGCAGAGTGGGGAGTCCAGGGCCACTGCTCTGCGTGACCGAGCCTCAGTGTGGAGGCTGCAAGGTCTCCGTCACACTGCAGCAAGCCAACTAGATCTAGAGGAGGGACAGCCTGGCCCTCTCTACTTGTTTTTGACCCTGTGGCTTGAAACTCATCCCAACAGCTTCATTTTTCTCCTGTCCTGTGCTAACCTAGCAGCCAGAGAAGAGGACCCAATCACACCTGTGGTCCATCACCCTTGGATGTCTGATCCACTTTTGGCCCTCATGGGGAGGGAAGGGGACATGAAGATCACCAACCCTACCAGGCCATAGTGCCAGATCCCGATCGGTTGTTTTTTCCTGCTCGGGTTACATTTTCAAACCATCAAAAGATTCACAGTTGCCAGGAACATCAAATTTGAAAAGTGGGTAGAGTCCCAAGATGGCAACTTAGGGACTGGGTAGCCATAGGCAGGTTACTTACCTTCTGGAGCCCAGCTGCCTTGTCGGAATACAGGGGCAGCCGTGAGTAGCTGTGAGCACCTCTTAGACCCAGTCCTACCCACCTGAAAGCAACATCCCACTCCGTCCCAGGTGCTTCCGATTCAGGGCACAGAGAAACTGTATCACTCTGTTTGGTGATCTCCAGACACCTGCAGCCAACAACAGAAAGATCAACAGCAACAACCAAACCTGAGCCCTGGAGGGTTCATCTGTCAGCACACGCACAGCTTTAGAACCTCATGGCAGGAAAGGAGAGAGAAAGTCGGCTACCTTTGTGTCCTTGAATTCCATTCATGGTAAAGCCCCTTCCTTGTTCCTACTGATTCTGTTTTGCTTCCTTTCTGGGCGCTAACACAGCGAGAGGGCAGAGTTCTAAAAGCATTACCTCAGGATGCCAAATGTCCTGGAAAAGAAGAAGGTTGGCAAGGTGGGAGCAGGTGGAGGGAGAGCTGAGGAGCCTAGAAACTCCTGGCTGGCTCCTCCGGCCTGTTTGAAGTTGGCTCAGGAGTCATGGAATTAGTAGGCAGAACGGCCTCCTCTTACCTGCGGAGGAGCGATCAGTTCTTGGCTGGCCTGGGCAGTGTCATCGATACGGCTGGTGTCATCGTTACCTTCCACTAACAGATCACTCGACACCTGTCGGCCCAGGCAGGGCCGGCTCCGCACATTGCCCTGCAGAGCTGGAGGCTTTGACCCTCCCCATTGTCCCCGAGCCCCAGGGGAGGCCAAGACACAGGCGCTGCTGGGATGTGGCAATTGGTGAGCCAACAGAAGGACTAGCTTGCTCCTGATGCCTGCCCCCCACCCCTTGCCGGGGCCCGGCTGCCTCTTTGCTTCCTGCTGCCTGGTCCCTGTTGCTGTCCTGGGCAGAGGAGATGCGTTTGTTCCTGGCTGGGAGCTGAGGCAGAGTGGCGATGCTCCACAGACAAGGGACACCCGAAGTGACCCTGCAGTGAGGAGCCGGGGGTGAGGAGTCGCCTGGGGTGTCCCACCTGGCAGGGCTTCCCTGGCTGGCTGCCCTTCTGGTGGGGGCACCCCAGCTGACGTCATGCTGCAGCAGATCCTACACGACATGTACATCGACCCCGAACTCCTCGCCGAGCTCAGTGATGTGCAGAAGCACATTCTCTTCTACAAAATGCGAGAGGAGCAGCTGAGGCGCTGGAGGGAGCGTGAGGCTTGGGAGGCCCTGGCCCAGGCAGAGGGCCTCAGGCCCCCGAAAGTCAAGCGAGGTATGTGGCTGGGAGTCACCAAGGGGTCGACCCCTGGCCTCCCAGGAGGTGGAAAAGTTTTTGCTGCCAGGCTGTCTTCTTTAAAACGAGCACAAGAGTGATGAGGGCTGGGGACTCAAAACCCTTGTTCTCTGAGCATCTGGCCCCACTAGCCCAGCCTCTGTGTTTTGACCAGGTCTGTGGGGCTCTAAGGCTGCAGAAGGGCGTCGTGATGGGGTGAAGGAATGGGGACTTGCTTTGTCTTGTTGTGGGAGGCCCAAGTTCTGGGAAGACACCTTTGGGATCTCAGATTGGGCTCAGACACAGGTGATGATCGCTTGGTGAGGGAGAAGGCGTACTCTTGACCTTCGCCACTGGTTCTAGGTTGGAGGGCCAGCGTGCAGTAAGCACATGCCATTCCTCCCTCCCTTGTGCATGCCAGCACAGTGCTTCTCAGCTAGGGCCAGCGCAGAGCACTCTGCCGCTCTTCCTTATTTGCGTGTGAGAGGAAGCCCGGGGCTGTGCCTGGAGCCTCGTGGGGCATCTGGAGAGAGGGTGTCAGGGAACGTCCTGCACAAAGAATGACCAGCCCCGAATGGCAGTAGCAGGTGCAGAGAAGAAGCAGGGGCTCGGCCTGCGTTTCAGGTGGTTTATATGCCGTCCTGTGCCCACAGGCTGGTGCACCCGGATGAAGATACACCTGAAGGAGTCAGGACCTGGTAGAACACTCCGGGTCCTGCGAGGGATGGTACTTTCTGTGGCTGCTGCACTTGATAGGACGGAGAGCCCATTCATCTTCTCTCTCATTCACTCCCCCCAACAACCCTCCTCTTGGCCTCCATACAGCTCAGCAGAGTCAAGTGTAGACTTGATCTGTTTAAAGTTTTCAATTCAGGACAAAGTCCTATATCCAGACTGGGTGTGCAGGCCCCCTGGCGACCTAGCTCCTTTCTCTACTCCAGGCTCCCCGCTGGACAGTCCTGGCCGTGCACCATGGCCACACTCACACACGTCTGGACATGCTTGCTGTACCTAGCCTCTGTCTTAGCACGAGTGGTTCTTCCCATTGGTACTGTCCCCCTGCTGCCTCTTCCTGCCGAGCTCCTCCAGGACTAGTCCTTGTCCCCTGGAGTCTTTGCAGGGGGCTCCTGGTACAGGGAAGAACCTGTTTCTCTGCAGGTGCTTGGCGTGTAGGGCCCCCTCTGCCCCCTGCTACCCCCACAGTGTCTGTCATTTATCACCTGCTTGCCTGGCTCTCCCACGGGTCCCAAAGCCATCGGAGCATGAGCCCATACTCCGTCCTATCTTCCATCTTTTGGTCTAGCACAGAACTGGCGCCCGCTTAAAACCCCTGTTTTGAATGAGACCCACAGCAGGCCCCTGAGGGAGAGAGCTCTGACTTGGCTGTGTGCTGCTGGTTCCCAGGTTGGGGCCTTCCGGCTGGGCTGTGCTGACAGCTGCATCCCTTGCTGGCGAGAAGGACAGGCTGCCTTCCCAGCCCTGCCTGGCCTCAGCCCTGGGGCCTCACACCGTCTGCATGGTGGCTCTTCAGGGAGGAAGACAGATGCCCCAAAATTTAACTGCATAAACATTTTTATGGCAATTTGTCACACACTGACGTCTACATTTTCATGTGTAAATTATACATTAAACTCATTTGGGTTTCTGGTGCAGAAGACTCTTTTCCAGGTAATTAATTTTCTGATTTATAAAGAATGGAGAAGAGGAGGAAAGACACTGAGGAATGTGTGTATTCCAGGTCAGGATCTCGTTCAAATCTCAGCTCTTGGCTTTAGTCCTGTCTGTGGAAGCATCTGGGTGGACCCTGGGGAAGCCTGGGGGGCTGGCTGGGCAGAGCTTTTGCTGCAGGGTCTGGGATGCGCCGTGCGCTGTGACCCTGTTTCAGATGGGGAAGCCATGGGCCACAAAGTGACTCACTTCGCCTAAAGTCACCTAAATGCTAAGAAGTGGAGTCAGGAAGCATGTCCCATAACTTTGACCTTGGATCTGATGAATGTTTTTCCATTCATTCACTTCTGAACTCAGACTTTAATTCCACAAATGATCTGTGCGTGCATTCGCTTGTTCATTTCTTCACTTATTCCTTCCCTTGTGCAGCATTGCTAAGAGCTGACTTTCATGAACTGGACAGAGCTTTGGCCCTTGAGACTGTGGGTAGACAGATCACAGGGAGCACAGCCAACTGGGGTGTCAGGAGCGAGGCTGGGCATACAGTAGCCGCATGGTGGCTCAGGGCAGTAGTAAGTGGGGACATGCTCCATTGGCTGGATCTTTTCCTTGCCTTCGCCACCCCCCATCCCATTCCCAGTATATCCAGAAGAAAGCATCTGCTATGGTTTGTTGAAGTGTGTGCCAGTCCCTTGGGGTCCCTGAGCACAATTTACTCAGCCCCGGTAAGCGTGGAATGATGCTTTGCCTTCTCCTGCCCATTTTCTCAGTCCTGTCTTGTCCCCTAAGGCTTCCCTCCCACACTCACGGAGGCGGGTCCTCTCACCCACATAGCCAGCTCCCTGCTGGAATGCCCGCATCTTCCCGGGTAGCCTCAATGGCCTGCCCCTTAGTCCAGCCTGTGGAGTGCTCTAAGTCCAGCTGGGCTCTGGCCCCCTCTGCCTGCATCCCCCACAGCTGGGATCATCCTAGGCCCACCTCTCTCTGTTGGCTTAGCCTGGGCAGTGACCAGAAGCAGCCCTAAGACACCCTCCTTAGCATCCTCTCAGTGACTCAGAATTCAGCCGCTCCTGCTGCAAATCTGGCCCCGCCTTGGTGCCACAGGTGGGCACGGTCCATGTCCCATTGACATCTGTGTGACATGCTGCTTTTCATGGGGCGTCTGCCTTCTCTCTGTTTCCTGGGAACAGTCCATTAACCATGGCAACCATGCCTGCTGGGCCAGGGGCCCTCCTAGCCTCAGTGTCCTCTCTCCCCTCCCTCCACACCTGGAACCCTGTACTTGCCTGCAGACGTTCCTAGTGTGGCCATGTCCCCCTGCTTCATGCTCACTCCCTGCAACCCTTTCTTCACACAGCAGCCAAAGAAACTTTGTAGCACACTGATTAGCTCATTCATTGCCCTGCTTCAGTGGCTTCCATTGTATTCAGAGGAAATAGGATGCTTCTTGCGGGCCTGTGCCCCCTCTCCAACCTACTCTCCACCCATTTGTGTCTCTCTGCGGGGAATGCTGTCTCCCCAAATCCTCACGGCTGAGTTCTTCCCTGACTACCCACTCTCCATGGGTCCCATTCCCATCTCTCTCTCAGCACACCCTGCCGAACTTCTTTACAGAAGCTTCCACAGCGACAAGTATCTTTTTCACAAACTTGTGGTGAGATACACACAACATAAAATTTACCATTTTAGCCATTTAAAAATGTTCATTTCAGTGACAGTACATTCACAATGTTGTGCAGGCGGCACCTGGGTGGCTCAGTGGGTAAAGTGTCCGACTCTTGATTTCCGCTCAGGTCACAATCTCAGTGCCCTGAGATCCAGCCCCGCCTAGGACTCTGGCTTTCACTCAACTGGAATCTGCTTGAGTTTCTTTCTCCCTCTGCCCCTCCCCTGGCTCGCGTGCTCTCTCTCTCTCTCAATAAATAAATAAATAAATAAAATCTTTTAAAAAAAATGTTGTGCAACCACCACCACCATCCAGTTCCAGAACATTTTCAGCCTGGAAAGGAAACCCTTTACCCATTAAGCACTCACTCCCCATCCCCCTGCCCCCCTTGGCCCTTGGCAACTACTCCAGTCTCTGTTCTTTCTCTGTGGATTCGCTGCCTTTATTTATTATTATTATTTTTAATGTATCTGTTTGCTTGTTTGTGGTCTGTCTCCTCCATTAGGCTGAAAGTGCTGCGAGGCCATGAGCCCCAGAGCATCGCTGGCTTCCGTGCCAGCATCTGGATGTCTGGATGCAGGGTGGCGGGAGGGAGTGGGCGTGGGTGCACAGCTTGCACACACGTGCTGTGTCACAGGAGCTGGATGGAAGGGAAGGGTAGTAAAGGGTTTCTATTGAGTGAACAGCTCTGCAGCGTGTCCGCTCCTCCAGACCCTGAAAAACTGCATCAAAAGTATCAAAGTCATGGGGCGTNGAGCCCCAGAGCATCGCTGGCTTCCGTGCCAGCATCTGGATGTCTGGATGCAGGGTGGCGGGAGGGAGTGGGTGTGGGTGCACAGCTTGCACACACGTGCTGTGTCACAGGAGCTAGATGGAAGGGAAGGGTAGTAAAGGGTTTCTATTGAGTGAACGGCTCTGCAGCGTGTCCGCTCCTCCAGACCCTGAAAAACTGCATCAAAAGTATCAAAGTCATGGGGCGCCTGGGTGGCACAGCGGTTAAGCGTCTGCCTTCAGCTCAGGGCGTGATCCCGGCGTTGTGGGATCGAGCCCCACATCAGGNAAAAAAAAAGTATCAAAGTCACAATATGCTTGTGCTGGGGGATGGGTTATAGAAGCATGAACTACAATCATGGTGATTCTGTCACCTTTTCACTCAGACTTATACCTCATTTCAGTGCTTCCCTGTTTTAGGATTGTGACTTGGATGTGAGCTTGACCAATACGACTTCATTCCCCCTGCATCTTTAAAAAAAAATATTTGATTTATTTATTTGAAAGAGGGAGAGAGAACGCATGAGCAGGGAGAGGGGAAAAGGGAGAGGGAGGAGCAGACTCCCTGATGAGAGCAGAGTCTGATGCAGGCTCCACACAGGGCTCCATCCCAGGACCCCGAGCCCATGACCCCCTCTGAAGGCGGATGCTTAGCCCACTGAGCCACCAGGTGCCCTTACTACTACTACTTCTTCTTCTTCTTTTTAAGATTTTATTATTTATTTGACAGAGATAGAG
>NC_048223.1:82679371-82693315 GCF_002007445.2 Ailuropoda melanoleuca
AGGGAACACAAGCAGGGGGAGTGGGAGAGGAAGAAGCAGGCTCCCAGCGGAGGAGCCTGATGCGGGTCTCGATCCCAGGACTCTGGGATCACGCCCTGAGTCAAAGGCAGACGCTTTATGACTGAGCCACTTAGGCGCCCCCTCCCTTACATCTTCTTAGTGTGTGTGTGTGTGTTTATGTATATATTATATGGTATATATGCTTTATGGTATATATGATATATATGTATTTTTTTTGAAGATTTTATTTACTTGAGAGAAAGAGTGAGAGAGAGCACTAGTGGAGAGGAGAGGGAGAAGCAGACTCCCCTCTGAGCAGGGACCCCAATGCGGGACTGGATCCCCGGACCCAGGGATCATGACCTGAGCCGAAGGCTGACGCTTAATGGACTGAGCCACCCAGGTGCCCCTTCTTAGTGTATATTTGTCTCCACCTTTTTTTCTTCCAGATTTTTGGTACCATATTAAAGAGCATATGCTGTTTTAAAACTTATTTTAGGGGATGCCTGGCTGGCTCGGTCAGAAGTACGTGTGACTCTTGATCTCAGGGTCATGAGAGGGCTGTGCTGGTGAGGGAGTTCCTGGGGCTGACGTCACCCTGCTTCCTTGCAGCTCCGTTCCTTCATCTGCAATGGGGGAGGGATTTCCGAGTGGCTGCGAGGATAGGAGCCACTGCGCCAAGTTCCATCCCAGCGCTGCGTGCACAGGCCTGGCTGTAGGCTTCTGGTTCCGCCGCCGTGGCCCCTTTTCCTTCCTGCCTCCCCCAAGCCCGGCAGCACGGTGCTGACTGAGGCGGCCCCGCCTGGCAAAGGGCCCGGGGGTCCATGGCTCCCCTTGTCCGGTGCCAGCACTTTTAGAAAGTGAAAAGCCCAACATCACAAGTAAACCACACCAGGGCAAATTACAACAGGAAGACAGGCAGATGTCAAAGAAGTTTGAGCGCGGTCATGTTGATGGTGATCCAGGGAAAGGAATATTCTCTCCTACACAGCCGAGGGGGACACAGGGGGGCAGAATGCTTGTCTTTTTCCAGTGTTTCTGCAGGGTCCCCAAGAGCCTGGGCGCACTGGGATTGGGCAGGTAACAAAGGCCAATGCCTGGAGCCACAGGGGTCAGTGGCCCAGCAGAGAACTTGACTTTCCGTGTAGTTCCCTGTTCTCTCCTAGCTGCTGCCAGAGCCCAAGGACTTTGAGCGGATGAGTTTTGCTCAGCTCTGGGTGGAGGGAGGCCCTTCTCCTGCCTGCTGCAAGGGGGATGGGGGGTGAGCTGTGCTGGGGTTTAGTTTCTCTCCCCTTGCCACCGGGGTGACTATGCCTGCCACCTCCCGGCTTTTTCTCTCTCCACCTCCCTAATTCCCTTCCAGGTTGGAGGTCAGCAGGGGGCAGTTTCTGAGAAAGGCCACCAGCTGGTTAGCTCCTGACTCCCTATAACCCGACCCCAGGTCTCAGCTGAAGTAACAGGTGGCCAATGGTCTCCAAGCAGCTAGCATTACTGCTTTCCAGGGTTTTCTCACATAAAAATTAGCAAAGCTTCTTAGGGTTTTTCCATTTGGAACCAGATTTTGCACTCGACTTTGGGGTCTAAATTCTTTGAAGGGCATTTTCACACCGATTTCTCCCCTGTTCTTGCAGAATTATGTGACTTTAGGCTTCAGGGACATTTATATTATTTAATTAATTTATTTTTAAAGATTTGTTTATTTTGGGGGGGAGGGGCAGAGGGGAAGGGAGACAGAATCTCAAGCAGACTCCCTGCTGAGCGTGGAGCCCTCTGTGGGGTTCGACCTCACCACCCCAGATCCCGACCTGAGCTGAAACCAAGAGTCAGACGCTTAACTGACTGAGCCACCCAGGCGCCCCTGGGGTCATTTATTTTTATCCTATCATTTCATTGATATGTTCATTTTCTGGCCATCACAGTTGGGTTCTCGCAGTCAGACTCTGTGAGAGGCTAGAGATGTAGGAAGTCGGTCCGTGCTCCCGGTGCATGTGTACCCCTTCATTTTACAGATTATTTTGTGCCTCAGATGTTGTTCCAGATAAACATATGGGGCTGGTAAGGGACACCAGTGAGACTGGGGTCCAGAGATCTCACTGGCACATTGATTAGGCTGTGTCTGAACTGAGGGGAGGTGGGGTTGAAGGTGGGGTATTGCGGATTTCCCAGGGATAATGACACCAAGTCCCAACATACATGGGGCATTATGGTCTCGGGGGCAGATCTCAGATTTGTCCCTTATTCTCCCAGGAGAGGGCAAGCCTTCTAGAGGATGTGGCATGGAGCTTGGGGAGCCAGTTCAGGAGCCGTTTTATACTCACCAGGTTAAAGTGAGTGTTGGAGGGGGTGGTTTAGTGTGACCCGACCCCAAGTCTGTCGCTGACCCACAGCAAGGACAGTTCTGAAAACCACATAAGACAGCCTGGCATTATTGAGGACCTACCTCATGCCCACACCATGCCAACCTTCACATCGTTTGTGCCAGAGGTGGGTTGTACAGTGAGTGGTCAGAGGGCCTGGGGTCAAATTTGGGCTCTGACCACTCCCTTAACTGTAGGTGTCTTCCACATAGTAATTTGACCGTAGCAAATTACTCAAGCCTTCCTGAGCCTCAGTTTCTTTTTACATACATTGGGGGTGATGGTAATAGGACCCATATCCCGGATCTGTGGGCAAGATTAAATGAGATGCTCCTGGTCAAGCCTGGTATGTTTAAGTACTGGGTAAACATGGGCAAAAGCACATCTCTCACCTAGTGGAGTTCTTTTCTGCTTGTTTGTCTTTCCCAGAAGATTAAAGTTCACAGCTTTGCACAAAAAACACTCATATTAAGAGGACACACGAGCTATTGGGGCAGCCACTTACCTGCAGGATTTGTTCAAAGGCACCAATTCATCAGAAGTGGCCCTACCCTTAGGAGACATCTGTCTGTCTATCTATCTATATTTATTTTAAGGAATTGGCTCACAGGATCCTGGGGGCTGGTGAGTCTGTAATCTGTAGGGCACACCAGCTGACTAGAAACTCAGGCAGGATTTCTGTTACAGTCTTGAGGCAGAATTCCTTCTTCCTGGGGAAACCTCAGGTTTTCACGCTTAAGTCTTTTGACCAATTGGGTGAAGCCCACCCACATTATGGAGAGTAATCTGCTTTACTGAAGTCAACCAGTTGTAAATGATAATCACATCTGCAAAACATCTTCACAGCAACATCTAGACTAGTATTTGACCAAGCAATTGGGCACATGGCCTAGCCATGTTGACATATAAAACTAACCATCACAGCTTATAATTGATTCTACCCACAGGTAGTAAGCACCTAATGTGTGCATCTACTGGGAGAGATGCTGGAAGTTCTCCATCTGGCTGGGGTGGCCAGACACTTTGTTAAGGACATCTGGGTAAGGGAGGATTCTTCTGAGCTACCTCCCAGAATCCAAGGACGGCAGGTACAATCTGGAATCAGAAAGCGGCAGCCAGAATTTTTTTTTTCCTGGTTTCCTGTTGGTGTTTCTGTCGGCACACTTGCTCCTATAGGCCAGCTCCCAGTGCTATTCATTGGGACACAGCCCTTCTAGTACTATCCCAGATCTGAGTCTATGTGGCCTTCCACTTCCAAGATCCATTATCATCAAATAACCCCCCTTTTTTGTCCCTCAGTTTAGATTCCATTCAGTGGGTGTCTGATTGTTTCATATCTATGAGCAAAGAAGCTGGGGGCATGGAGAAGGTAAGGCTGCTGCTTTTCGGAGTTGTGAGCCATGGAAGGCAGAGTTAGAAGGGAAGTTGGATATGATGGGTAAACTGGTAATAACTCTGCTTAGGGTAAACCTTCTTGTCTTGGTCAACCCAGCCTTTATGCGGTTTAAAAGAGCAATTTCTGCATCTTGGGGATCTCCTCAGTTCCAGGCAAACTGGGACTCTTGGTCATCCTATCTCTGGTACACCCTTTCTATTTGGAGGGAAATTGTAAGAAAAGGGAGATGATATTACCTTTCCCACTCGTTGATAGGTAGAACATGGGCATATATATGCGGTGAAGTAAGGGTCCAGGTTCTATTTGCTGGGGGAAAGGATCCTTTCTCCACTGATTTACGGTGGCACTCTTGTTGAACAGCATTTGACCATGTATATGGGGGTCTATTTCTGGATTCCGTTCTGTTTCTCTGATGCATATACCTACCCTTACACAAATACCACGTTACCCGTAGCTTCATAGTAACTCTTAAAACTATAGCTTTGTAATAAATCTTGAGGCTGAATTGCGTGAGTTACACTTTGTTCTTTTTCAATTGTTTTGGCTAATCTAGGACTTTTGCTTCTCCACTTAAATTTTAGAATCTGCTTGTCAGTTTCCATAAAAAGCTTTCAGGAACTTGAGATTGCATTGAACCTGTAAACCAGTTTGGGGTGAGTTGACATATGGATACAGTTGGGCTTTCCAATCCAGGAAGAAGGTATGATGTTCCATTTATTTAGATCTATTCCTCTCAGCGATGTTTTGTAGATTAGAGAACACCTTTTGTTAAATTTATTTCATGTTTTTCAATGCTATTGTAAATGGTATTTTAAAAGTTAATTTTTACCTGTTTGCTGATAAAATATAGAAATATAATTGATTTTTGTGTTTCGATTACCTTATTTTCTGTGACTTTGCTAAAATGACCTTTTAGTTCAAATAGTCTTTTTTGTAGATTCCTTAAGATTTTATATACATAGATGATCGTGCCATATGCTAATAGAGACCATTTTATTTCTTCCTTTCCAATACGTGTACATTTTAAATTTCTTTTTCTTGCCTATTGCGCTGGTTAGGATCTTCAGTATAATGTTGAATAAATGGGGTGAGAGCAGACAACCTTGTCTTGTTCCCAATCTTAAGGGTGAAATTTTAATCTTTGATCATTAACTATAATGTTAACCAAGTATTTTTCCTAGATGTATTTTATCAGGGTGAGAAACTTCTCCATTGTTACTGTTTTGCTGAGAATTTTTATTAGGAATGGATGTTGAATATGTCAAAAGTTTTTTTGTGTGTCTGTTGAGTTGATTATAGTTGTTTCTTTTTTAGCCTGCTCATGTGACAAATTACTTTGATTGATTTTTGAATGTTGAATCAACCTTAAATTCCTGGTTGTTTCTACACAGGTAGAAACCCTGTATGGTAATGATAAATTATCCTTTTTATATATTTCTGAATTCAGTTTGCTTTATTAAAAAATTTAAAAATCTGTGTTCGTGAGGGATATTGGTCTACAGTTTTCTTGAAATGTCTTTACTTTAATATCAGGATAATGTTGACCTCATAAAAATGAGTTGGAAAATACTCTCTCCTCTTCACTTTCTGGAAAAGTTTGTGTAGAATTGGTATTATTTCTTCCTTAAATATCTGGTAGAATTCGCCAGTAACATCTCCTGGGTCCATGCTTTTGTTATGGGCAGATTTTAAAGTACGAATTCAAATTGTTTAATGGACACAAAACTATTCAGGTTGTGCATTTCTTCTCTAGTGAACTTTGGTATTTTATGTCTTTCAAAGAATTTGTTTAATCTAAGTTACCAAATTATTGGCATTAAGTTCTTTATAAATTCCTGTGTCTGTGGGATCTGCAGTGGTGGCCCCTCTTCTATACCTGATATTGGTTAAGTTGTGTCTTTTCTGGCTATTTTGATCAGTCAGTCTGGTGAAAAAATTTATTAATTTTACTAAGGTTTTAAAGAACCAATTTTTAGTTCACTGACTTTTTCCTGTTTCCTGTTTTATTGATTTCTATTATCTTTATTATTTCTTTCTTTTATTTTTGGATTTAATTTGTTCTTTATTTTCTAGTTTCTTAATGTGGAAGCTTAGACCGCTGATTTGAGATGCTTCTTTTTAAAAAAATATAAGTATTCTACATTATTCTTAATGCATTGCTTCAGTAACATATCTTGGGTTTTACATGTTGTATTTTCATTTTTCTTCAATTAAAAAATGTTCTAATTCACCTTGTGATCTCTTCTTTTATCCATGAATTGTTTAGAATTGTATTGTTTTATTTCTGAATATTTGAAGGGATTTTTTTCCAGACACCTTTCTGTTGTTGATTTCTAGATTGATTCCATTGTGATCAGAGTGTATACCATAGATTATTTCAAACATTTTAAATTTGTTGATTTTTTTTATGGCTGAGAATATGATCTATCTTTGGTGAATGTTCTGTGCGCACTTGAAAAAGAAAGAGGTCTGCTGTAGTGTGAAGTGTTCTATAAATGTCAATTAGGTTAAGTTGGTTGACAGTGTTGCTTAGACCTCCTATACCCTAACTGATTTTTCCCCTATTAATTTATAAATTACCAGGAGTGATTTTTTCATTAAAAAAACTTCATTGAGGTATAATTCATGCACCGTGCAAGTCACTTATGTAAAGTGTACAATTAAATAATTTTGAGTGAATTCACCACTATGTGCAAACATCACCACAGTCAATTGTAGAATCTTTTCATCACCTCAAAAAAACCTCACGTACGTCAACTGTCACCCCCTAGGTCCCCTTCTCCCTTCCCCAGTCCTTGGCAACCACTTATCTACTTCATGTCTCTATGATTTCTCTATTCTGGACTTTGATATGAACGGAATCACATAAATATGTGGACTTTTGTGACTGGCTTCTTGCACTTGGCATAATGTTTTACAAGGTCCGTCCATACTGTTCCATTCCTTTCTATGGCTGAATGATATTCCATTGTACAGATGTGCATTTTTAAAAATCTGTTCATCTCTTAAGGGACATTTGGGTTGTTTTCACCTTTTTGCTATTATGAGTAATGCTTCTACAAACCTTGAACGTACAAGTTTTTGTGTGCACATATGTTTTCATTTCTCCTGGGTGTGTACCTAGGAACGGAACTGCTGGTCGTTTGGTGATCTTATGTTTAATCCCTTGAGGACCTACCAGCCTGTTTTCCAAAATAGTCGCACCATTTTACATTCCCACCAGCACTATGAGAATTCCAGTTTCTCCACATCCTCCCCAACCTTTTGCTATTATCTATGGTTTTGATTAAAGCCGTCCTGGTGGATGTGAAGTGTTAGATATTGTGATTTTGATTTTCATTTCTTTGATGAATAATGATGTTCAGCATTTTTTCTTGTGTTTGTTGACCACCCATATGTCTTCTTTGGAGAAATACCTATTTAGATCCTTTGCCCATTTTTTGACTGGGTTGTCTTTTACTATTGAATTGTAAGAGTTTTTATATACTCTAGGTACATGCCCCTCTATCGGATATATGATTTGCAAATATTTTCTCCCAGTGTTTGGGCTTTGGGTTTCTTTCTCTCTCCCTTTCTTTCCTTCTTTCTTTCTGAGAGAGAGGGCACGCTCGTGCACCTATGAGCAAGCAGGGGTGGGGTGGGGTGGAGGAGAGGAGAGGGGGGAGGGAGTGGAAGGTGAAAGAATCTCCAGCAGATTCCATAGAGCCCGAATTGGGGCTCGATTTCACGACCCTGTTATCATGGCCTGAGCTGAAACCAAGAGTTGGCTGCTTAACTGATTGAGCCACCCAGATGCCCCTCATGTTACATCTTTTTAAAATAAAGCTTTAAAAATTTTCTCATTATAATATATTTGAACATATAGGCAAAACAGAAAATAATATAATAAATACTCATAGACCAATAATATCTTTTTTTTTTGAAGTTCCAGTATAGTTAACATACAGGGTTATATTAGTTTCAGATGTGCAATATAGTGATTCAACACTTCCATACAATACCCTGTGCTCTTCAGGACAAGAGCCCTCCTTAATCTCCCATCACCTATTTCACCCATCCCCCTGCCCACCTCCCTTCTGGTAACCGTCAGTTTGTTCTGTATAGTTAAGAGTCTGCTTCTTGGTTTGTCTCTCTTTCCTTTTTTTTTCTTCCTTTGCTCATTTGTTTTGTTTCTTAAATTCCACATATGAGTGAAATCATATGGTATTTGTCTTGCTGTGACTGACTTATTTTGCTTAGCGTTATATTGTCTAGCTCTGTCCATGTTGTTGCAAATGGCAAGATTTTGTTCTTTTTTTTTATGGTTGAATAATGGGGCACTTGGGTGGCTCAGATGGTTAAACACCTGCCTTTGGGTTAGGTCATGGTCCAGTCCTGGGATTGATCCCCATGTTGGTCTCTCGGCTCAGTGGGGACTCTGTTTCTCCCTCTCCCTCTGCCTCTCCCCCCTGCTCCTGCTTTCTCTTTCTCTCTCAAGTGAATAAATAAAATCTTTTAAAAAACTTTTTAAAAATAACGTTTGAATAACATTCCTCCCCCCCCTTCTTTAGCGATTCATCTATTGATGGACACATTGGCTGTTTCCATAATTTAGCTATTGCAAATAATGCTGCTGTAAACATCAGGGTGCATGTATCTCTTTGAATTAGTATTTTTGTATTCTTTGGATAAATACCCAGTAGTGAGATTACTGGATCATAGGGTATTTCTATTTTTAACTTTTTGAGAAATCTCATATAGTTTTCCACTGTGGCTGCCCCAGTTTGCATGCCCACCAACAAGGCATGAGGGCTCCTATTTCTCCACATCCTCTCCAACACTTGTTGTTTCTTGTGTTTGGACCCATAATGTCTTTATTAAATGTTGACATTAGTGCCTTCTTTGTTTTTATTTAAACACGTAATATACAGTAGAGACCTGCATTAATGCCTTCCTAAAATTTTACTCCCCGTCTCTCTCCCAATATGCGACCCTTATTAAATTCAACGCATATGATGCTTATATCCTTGCCATACTGTGATATATATTTTGTAGGCACTATGTTGCTTAATCATTATATGAATGCATTATACTATATGCAACCTGAATTTAATTTTGTGGTTCTGCATTTTTAAAAGGCATATATTTATATTGTTCAAATGTATTTATTTTTCTTGCTATAGAGTATTACATTATAAAACCGTATCATGATTTATTTGTCTGTTTTTCTTTATTGGGTATTTATGTTGTTTCCAATTTTTCATATTTTGAACAGTGTTACATTTGAATAATATTTTCTCGTTCAGTTTTCTCTGGGCACATGTGAAAGAGTTCTGTAGTTATGTACCTGAAGTGCTATTCCTTAGGAATGATGTATAGCATTTTCAACTTAACTGAATATTACCAAAGATCTTCAAAGTGGTTGTATCAGTACCTTCTACCATTAGCAATTTGTAACAATTATTGTTGCTCCATATCCTTTACAACACTTGCCTCATCAGGCTTTTTACAAGATTCTTTCCAATCTTGTAGGAGTGAAATGATAGTTCATTCTTATTTTTATATGCTTGTGTCTAATTCGTGATAAAGTTAAGTATCTTTAATAGGTTAGTTTACTGTTTATGTTTCCTCTCCCGTGAAATGGCTTTTCATATCAATAACCTGATAGCCATGTGTTAAGCTGGAAGCAGTGGAAAATCCACTCACCAGGGGCTTTCCTAGGTAGGGTTTGTTTTGCAACTAAGCGAAAAATCTAGAAATAGGCAGACCTGAACTGGATTATTGGCTCTGTGATATCATTAATGTTACTGGTTCTCCTTTCATGATCTTAGACAGTGGCTCAGTATTTTGGGTTTTCAGGTGGTTCTTGTGTTTTTTAGCATTACATGAAGAATAGAGGGAAGAAAGACTAGGTGTTATTTGTATCAGGATAGCCAACATTTCTCACAGCCCTCTCACTACCACCTTCTTCTTCTTTTTTTTTAAAGATTTTTATTTATTTATTTGATAGAGAGAGAGAGCAGGAGAAACAGCAGAGGGAGAAGGGGAAGTAGGCTCCCTGACGAGCAGGGAGTCCAACATGGGGCTCGATCCCAGGACCCCGGGATCATGACCTGAGCCGAAAGCAGTTGCTTAACTGACTGAGCCACCCAGGGGCCCCTCACTACCATCTACCTATAATAATTGGCCAGAACTTTGTCACGTGGCCACTCTTCCCTGGAAGGGAGACAGAAAATGAGAATTTTAATCAAGCATATTGCTGTTTTGATTAAACTCTGCGTACTAAAAGCAAGGAAGCAGTGGAAGGAGGGTGGAGGTACCCCTCCTGGTAACTGGTCAGTAACTGATGGCATTTGGGACAATATCTGTTGCTCTTTCTTCTGGGGGGTTGTATATCATTTTCTTATTAGTTTATAAATATTCTTTGTATATTCCAGATAAATATTATTATTTTTAAAGATTTTATTTATTTATTTACATATTAGAGAGAGTGAGAGTGTGAGGGAGCATAAGTAGGGGGAGGGGCAGAGGGTGAGAAAGAATTTCAAGGAGTCTCCCCGCTGAGCCCAGAGCTGAAACCAGGAGTTGGACGCGTAACTAACTGAGCCACCCAGGTGCCCCTATTCCAGATAAATAGTTTTTCTTCCCCCAGTCAAGATTCTGTAAAAAAAAAAAAAAAAATGAAGCCCCGATATTTTCGCAGTGATTCTTAAAGTGTGGTCGCTGGATTCCTGGAGGTGTGAGACTCTCCACGCCAACAAGGTTAAAACTGTTCTCACAATAATACTGAGGTGTTCTCTGACCTGCTCACCATGTTTGCCCTTGTACTAATGATGCAAAACCAAGAGTGGGTAAATCTGCTGGTATCCTAGGAGCCGTGTCATTGTATTTTTTCACCATCACACACTCACGGTAAAGTTAGTGATGGTTTCACTCCTTGATGAAACAGTAAACCTCATTCATTTTATCGTATGACAAAATGGGAAGTATGCATACAGCATTTCTGCTGCATATTCAAGTGTCTTCAGGAAAATGACTGTGGGATTTCTTAAGTCACGTGCTGCTCTAGCCTCTTTATTCCTAGAATGCCATTTTTACTTGAAGGAAGACTGACAAACTATGTCTTTTGTAAGACTTGGGCATTTGAAAAAGAATAAAGTGAATCTGTCACTTCAAGAAAAACAACTGATTGAATTTATGCCAACGATAAAATCCCAGCTTTCAAGAAAAAATTAGAATTTTGGGAAAACTTGTAACCAACAGTGTATTAAATTCCCAAATACATAATGGCTTTTCCCATGAGATTCATAGTGATATTAACAAACATGATTTTTCTAATATTAGAATATAAAATATGTGTACATTTGGAATATCTGCTTGACTCAGTGAACCAGTATTTTCCAAAGGACCAATGGATAACATTGCAAGATCATGCATTAGTGAAAGATTCATTCAAAGCACAAAATAAATCAACGGATTTTTATTTTATTTTGCTTTTTAAAATTTTAAACTTTTTATTTTGAAATAACTTTAGACTTAGGGAAGAGTTGCAAAGTGGTTCAGAGAATTCCCAGCTAGCCTTCACTCAGCTTGCCTGAATGGTAACATCTGGTTACCGTGGCCCATTGATCAAAACCAAGAAATTAACATGACCAGTGAGTTGTCATATAACAAAGTACAATAAATTCATTGATATTTTTTCAGGTTCCACATCACAACTAACTTTTAAGAACTACCATTTGTTTGAGTTTCACCTTATTATCAAAGAAAATTTTCAAAAACTATCTGAAAAACAATCAATTTTTCTCTTTTCTTCTCTTTTCTAACTATATATCTGTGTGAAGTCAAAAAATTTTTATATACTTCAACTAAAATTATATATTGCAACAGAGTGGATGAAGAAGCAGATATGAGAATCCAGCTGCTTTCTGTTAAGTTGGACATCAAATAGATTTGCAAAAATGTAGAACGAGGCCACTCTTCCGATTAAATATTTTTGTTCTAGAATATATAGCCATTTTTCATAATAATTCCACATAGGTTAGCATGTAATGGATTTGCCATTATTTTAAATAAGCATTAAGTTTTTTTTCTGGTTTTAGTTTTGGATATGGTAAATATTGGTAGATATCACTCAAATAAATGAAAGCATTTGAGATACTTAGTATTTTTGAAGAATGTAAAGGGGTCCTGAGAGCAAATTATTTGAGAACAGCTTCCCTAAAGGATCCCTTGTATGTAATGGGTTAACTTTTCTACAATGCATCGAGGCTACTACTATCTATGTACCATCTTTGGGAGAACTGAGAAAAATCATCATTCAAATTACGTTTTAAGGGCTTATTTCTTTCACAGGACCCCAGTAGGGAAAGCTTGTTCTAGACATTAATAAGTTAATAGATGTAAAGTATGTTGAACTGTGATTAGCAGATAAGTCCTCTGTAGATATGAGCTGTTATTATTGCTTTAATTAATTGTTGCAATCATTTGACAGTTATGTGTATTCAAATATCTTCTCTTCACTGGTGGCTTAATTTTTAATTGTCTTTATGGTGTGCCTTTTTGTGTAGAAATTTTAAGCTTTAATCTGTATTCAAATTTATCAACATTGTCTCTCATAGTTCATTCTTTTTATGTCTTGTAGAAGAAATTCTTCCCTTCCCCAAAGTTATAATGATGTGCTTTTATATTTCCCTCTAAAAACTTCCAAGTTTCCAAATATTCCTTTTCACCAACTCATGAAACCACTCTTGTCAAGATAAACATGACCTCCATGGTGCCAAATTCAGTGGTCATTCCTCTGTCTTCATCCTGTTGACCCATGAGCAGCCTTTGACACAGTCGATGCTTCCTTAATTCCTGAAATTCTTTCTCCCCTTGGCTTCTGGGATATCGTTCTTTTAGGGTTTTTCTCCTGCTCATAAGCTTCTTTGCCCTTGCCTCCTTTGGGGGTCCTCCTCCGCAGTGTTGAAGTGTCCTGGACCTCCAACTTTGGACCTCTTCTCTTTTCTATCTATACTCATGCTCTCTTTGTTCTCACCTAGCTTTGTGGCTTTAAATATCTATACGCTGATGACTCCAAAAATGTGTATCTTAATTCTAGCTTCTCCTCTCAACTCTGATTTGTTCAACTGCCTCTTGGATGTCTAATAAGGATCTCAAACTTAATTTGGCCCAAACAGAATCATTGATTTCTCCAAGTTGTTTCTTCCATGTGGCCAGCCCATTCATTCTGTTGTTTAAGCTTGGAACGTTGGAGTTTTTTCGTTCTCTTTCTATCACAGTTCATACCTAGAATTTAAGCACATGTTGCTTTTTCCTTCAGAATATGTCCCGAATCTTAACCACCCTATGCCTCCTCCATCATACCACCTTAGTCCATGAAGAGACTGTCTGCCACGGGACCTGTTTACACAGGCCCACAGGTTTTCTTGCCCCCCATCTGTTTTCCACAATGGGCAGAGTGAGCATTCTGAAATGTAATGAGATATGTCACTTCCCCGCTTTCCGCTTCTCCTGGCTTCCATTTCACTCAGGATGAAATCCAAAGTCCTGACCTGGGCAACAGTGTTTACCACGTTTGGGGCTGCTGCTGCTTCCCCACCTTCCTTCCCGCTCACCTTCTTGCCCCCATTGACTGCAGCCACGATGGCCTCCGTGCTGTTCCTGGAACTTGCCAAGCACATCACCAGCACCTGGCTTCAGTAACGATCCTATTCACGTCCCTGCCTGGCCCAGAGAACCTTTGTTCCGTTTCACCCGGTAGGAGTCACATTCCTGGTGACCGCTGTTTGCTTCAGGACCAGGTGGAGTCTAAGGCTTCCTCCTCGCTCTCTGCTTCACATGCCCGTTTGGTGTAGATTCCCTGGAGGTGTTTCTTGTTCTCCTCTGCATTTTGTCTTGTTATTTTGTATCTATTTTTGTTTCGTGTCTGGAGAAGAGATGTACATCTTCACCCAGACATCCAAAAGAAAAGCCTTTATGCCAAGAATTTTTCTTTTGAGCTCACTGTTATGTGTGCCTATAGTTTTTTGGCTACATTTCCCCCTTACATAATATGTAATTGCAATTTTGATTTTTTTCTGAGATTCATAGGTTACCTAGGAGATATTTTATTTTCTTTCTTTCCTTTTTTTTTTTTTTTTTTAGAGAGAGAGTGAGAGAGCACAAGCTGGGTGGGCGAGGGCCTGGGGGAGAGGGAGGAGAGAGAGA
>NC_048223.1:82693358-82699188 GCF_002007445.2 Ailuropoda melanoleuca
TCCCCCCACTATTAATCTGGATGTTTTATAATTTTAATAGTGTTTTATCAGTCATAACGAAGCCTGTGTTTCTCTATTACAGTGTGGCTTTTACCATGCAAAAAAGTAACAGTGCCCTCCTACATTAGTCAGGGAATTAATGCTTCCTTGGGCAATGGATAAACCCTGAAATTGCAGTGGATTAATATAAAGAAGGGTTATTTCTTGATGTGGATTGGGGAGCTCTTCTGTGTCACTGGCTTCCAAACACTGACTCAAACAATGAATCAGGTTGCTTTTTCCTTGCAATGCCACCATCTTGGATGAGATGGGCGGAGGAGAGACAGAATATGGAAAAGTCCCACAACGGCAACAGTCGCAGCCTGAAAGGGTACAAATCACCTCCTCTGACAACCATTGTCTAGAATTCATTCACATGGACACATGGAACCAAAGGGGAGCTGAGGAAAATAGTCATCTGGTGGGTTCAGGGAGGGGAAATGGGTGCCAGACAGCATGGTGGCGGTCACGGGTTGTCATTCTGGTCCCGCCCACATTGTGTTCTCCTCTTCCATATAAATACACTCACCCCCTCCTTAAGGGGGTTACCCTCAAGTCCCATGCAATCACTGCCTCCATCCCAAAGTCCAGCCTGCATGGGCTCTGCATTGATCTCTCTAATGTCTAGATGTGGCTGAAAAGGAATGTCATCCAAACACCCCCCACCTTTATGCCACAGTACTCAGCGGTAGAGCGGGGTGAGAATGTCCACTATGGGAAAGGGGAGAGTGTGCGCCCCACTCAGTCACTAGCTGATAGCATTCCAGCAGTCCTACAGGTCCGGCTCTACGGCTCTCCTGCCCTGGCAGTGAGGGGACAGCCTTCGATAAGGGTAGGACTGTGCCCTTTGGGAGGCTCCTCCTTGTTCGTCATTCCCTGTGGCCTCATCTGAAGTGAGTGTTGAGGACCACGCGCTCCTTGGACCAGTACAGCCTTTGAAACCTGCCGCCTGTTCTTTCATCGAGGTTGGGTACCCAAGGGTGGCTGATGTCTTGAACAATCAAAGGCTTTTTTTTAGTCCAGACTCAAAAACTTAGGAGGCTTCTGATCTGATTGCTTCGTGTCCCTGTAACCACATCTAAAATTCTTTTCTAGACATATTTTGCAAGTTGACTGTAATTCTCTGCCTCTATTTCCCTACAGCTCTCCTATCCTAACCAAAGGGCATCTATCTATCTATCTATCTCAGGCTCTTTGAAAAATCATATGAGGGATTGCACTCTAAATGCACTTGTGTTAGCCTGACTCCTCTGAGGAGTAGTGACGGGATGGGGTGACACAAACAAGGGCTTAATAAATAAAGTGGGAGGGCCATTGTATTGCAACACAAGTCTGACCTTGAGCGAAGGAGGTGCTGAAGGCAGAGGTGTTCTAGGCGGGGGGGGATGCAGCCCAAGGGAGTTTGTCAGGGGGTCATCGATGTTGACCATCTGAAGAGTCTGTTGTCTCCCAGGAATGGGCCCACCATGGTCAGTCAAAGGCTGGGAGCCACGTCTGGGAAGCATGGCCAGGGTCAAACACAGGAACGCAAGAACTGAAGTGCTTGCTGGGTTCTGCTCCTTGCAGCTGGATGTCTGTGGAGCACATTCCCATGGCCGCCACAGTGTTCTGTGCCTTAGGTCACTTTCTTTACCTCAGGAGTTCTCTTGGGCTCTGTCACGCAAACTTTAAAAAAATCCCCTCTCTTATAATTTGGGCCCTAGAAGAAGGTGGTTTATCCAATCCTACAAAGTCCCAGATTTGTGTGTTCTCTCTATTCCCTTTCGTTTTTACTTGCAAAGCACTCAATTCTTTCTGGAACTCATTTCTTTCTCTTAACACCCTGCTGAACATAGCTGCTAGCAAGCAACACGTACCACCAACGTTCTGTTTTCCAATCTCTTGCCTGAGAGTGGCAGGTTTGGAAGGCGCGAGGGTCTGCCTTTCCAGTTACAGCGTCTGACAACGTTATCAGATGTTTTGCTCTTGTATTAACAGGGATCCCTAGCCATTCATTCCGCCTGTGGCTGAATGCCACCTCACTGCTAAGGCAATGACACATAGTTGATATTTCTGTTCCAGCGCTACCCTGCTTTGGGGACAGATTTCCCTTTTAGTCATGGTAATCCACGGAATCTGTGGCAACAGGCAAACCGAGAAATCTCAGTGGCTTCAATACAACACAGGTTTATTTCTTGCTAGTGTTACAGGCTGATGTGGGTCAGGAGCGTCCGCTGTGTATCTTGCAACACTGTCTCCAATTCCTTGTTTCCAGCCAGTGGACAGGAGGGAGAGCGAGAAGGCGCAGGTGCGCTGTCTCCTGCTTTTCTGTCTGCTGAAGATCTCCAAGGCGCTCGGCCGCTCTCGGCCGCCGACGCCGATTCCAGCCTTGGGCACCTGGTTCAGCGGGCTGACTTGGCAGCTGTGCTGCTCCCTGGAGGGAGTGGGAGGGAGAGGTGGAGGTGGACCTGCAATCGGGCTGATATCTTACTGGAATGCTTTTTGCAGATGACGGCGTTCTGTAGAGAGGTGTGATGGTCGTGCACCATCGGCCCGTCTAGCTCCTCCGGGGCTCATTAGAACTCAGACCTGTTTCTTCTTCCTTCCTTGTTCCTCCTGTGAGGCAGCGAGCGACAAGCACATTCAGTGGCTCCTGGGGGCAGATGGTGACGTCTGGGTCTGGATCATGGGAGAAGGCCCCGGCGACAAGCCCTATGAAGAGATCTCCGAGGAGCTCATTGCCGAGAGAGCACGGCTGCAGGCACAGAGGGAGGCCGAGGAGCTCTGGTGAGAGGTGCAGATGGGTCTTGGGTGGGGTGTGAACACAGAGCCCAGGCCGGGTCCAAGTTGAGGGACAACAGGTTGTGGGTGGGAGGGAGGCGGTGCCGGGCAGCTGGTTGACCCGGTTGAGCGCCGCCAAGATGAGGTGACCGAAGATCAGAGTCTTTATCAGGTAGGTTTTATAGGTTCAAATCCTGGCTCCACTGGTGAGTAGAGAGCTGATCTGGGGTCTCAGTTTTCACATCTGTGGTGTGGGCATTAACACTCTTTTCATCTGGACGCAGTTTGGATTCACTGAGATAATACAGATGACATGCGTTTCCTGTATTCCTCACTGAGCTGTCTCTGGGACTATAGAGGAATTTGGATTCACTTTTGTTGTCTGTTTGTTCCTCTTCCTTTTAGCTGCATTGCCACACACAATGTGGATAGTTGAGCCCCCAGTGAGATTTGGAGTCAGACTTCTCTCATAAACAACTTTTAACTTTTTTTTTTTTCGGCCAAACTTGGAAATCCATATGAAACTGATCTCAACATTCCCCCCCTACCCAGCTTTTAAGGACAATATTTTAACTGTAAAATTGTAACAATAACTCAAGACCCACCACCTAAGGTAATCACGGTGAGCATTTAGGCAACACCTTGATAAACTGATTAATATAGATCTGCAATGTTATTTAAGATTACTATATGGTACCCTATTATATGAGAAACCCAACTTATTGGTCCTGTTGATGAACATTTAGGTTGTTTGCCAATTGTTATGTTATAAAAATCCTCTAATGAATATCTTCTACCTACACTTTTGTGAACTTGAACAAGAGAAAGGACTTCTGAGTCTTTTTTTCCCTGGCTTCCTGAACAATTCGGTTGACTTATACTACCATACAGGGGAGTGACTGTTTTGTCCCAACTTTGTCAGCATTGAGTTTTTCTGCTCTTAGATAGTGGCCATTCTGATAGACCAAGAAATATTGCTCCTGGTTTTTATTTGAAGTCCTGTTGTTATGTGGTCCTTCAGTTTCCTACATGAGCTCATACCTGCTGGTGTTCTCTTGCAAGGAGACAGAAGGAGGCAGAAATCACCAAGAAGTTTCGGGATGCTCTGGCCAATGAGAAAGCCCGGATCCTGGCAGAGAAGTGGAAAGTAGAGATGGAGGACCGGAAGGCTGCCAAAGTCCTGGAGGAACGCATCCGTGAGGAGTTCAAGGGGAGCCAGGGTGTGGGGCATCTGTGTGTGGCCACCATCCCTAGCTCCCAGGCTACTGGCGCCCATCTCCCAGGCTACTTTGGCCATTGGTTGGTACTGAGAGCTTTATAAGAATAGAAATCTCACATGTCTGAGTGGGGAGGAATGTGACACCCCATTTGGGCCAATCCACTTCTCACTGGACAGATGAGGAAACGGTATTAGACAGAGGAAGGGACTTGCCAAGGACGTCGTGTAGGGGGGGACAGAAGCAGGATCAGAACTCAGACCTTCTGCCTTCCAACCCAAGGGGCATGAAAAGGGGCCCAGAAAGTGCTGAGCTTGTGGTCAGACCAGCCTGGGATCCAGTTCCAATTCTCTTGGTTAGTCCTGTGTGAACTTGGGAAGCTTGTGAACTTCTCTGAGCCTTCACTTTCTTGTTCATAATAGTAAGGTAATAACAACACCCAACTTGAGATTTTTGGAGGATTCAAGGAGGTGAAAAATGCACATTTTCTGGCCTTGGACAGGGGGTTGTTGGGAACCTTGCATACCTACTCTTTCTGGGAAAGTTCAGAGCTCGTAAAGGAGCTTTACATTGCTCTCGGGTAAGAAGTTTAGGTTGCCTAAAGAAAACTTTTTTTCTGGTCCCTATTTTGCAATTTTTTTTTCTACCTGAATAATACATTTTTGGGGGGGAGGTAGAAAACTCAGAAAATACATATAAGTGAAAAGAAGACAATAATAATCATGCTGAATCACAGCAATTATTATTATTCATGGCATTTACACATTTATACTTTTTAATAATATTTTTTCCTATAATGATTAGACAATGAGGACAGTGGCCTCAAGATCATTTATGCTGCAAATATTTTTCTCAGAGGATTTTTTTTTTTTTTTTGAGAGAGAGAACAGGGGGAGGGGCAGAGAGAGAGAGAGAATCTTAAGCAGGCTCCATACCCAGCACAGAGCCTGATGCGGGCATCCATCTCACAATCCTGAGATCATGATCCGGAAACGAAATCAAGAGTCAGATGCTCAACCGACTGAGCCACCCAGGCACCCCTCAGTATTGTTTTTTCTTAATTTTGGTTTTAGTGCTTTCAAGGGTACAGAAGATTAAAATTTTTATTACCCAACTATATCAAGCTTTAAAAAAATGATTTGTTTCATGCTAAGAAAGATCTGTGCCACCACAAGCTTGTACTAATATTAATCTGCATTGTTTTATATATCGTTCATGATTTTATTTCTTTGTACTTCCTTTTCCTGCACTTTGGAGTGTGGTGTGATGTAGGGCTGTAACGTCTCTCCTTCCACATGTCAGCACATCGTTCTGTCACCGTTTATTATATGATCAGTCCTCTCCCCTCTCGTTGCACTTGCTGCCTTGATTCTTCTTCCAAACCTTTGCTTCTCTTCATGGATTTTTTCTCCTTTGATTTTTCCTGAGTCAGATTGGCTTACTTAATGACCGTAGCTTTTAAAAGGAGTTTTAACATCTGTTAAGGTAAGAACCTATCATGGCTCTTCATTTTCAAAATGTCCTTGGCTGATTTTACCCATTTTTTTCCTTTCTACTCGAGATGCATTTGAATCCTTATGTCACTATGCTCCTCCCCCAAGCAACAAAAAAAACGCACAAGGTGATTTTAATTGAATTACATCAACGTTACTGATGTATTTGTGGGGGATGGACATTTTTTCCAATACAAGTCATTCGGTCTTCTTGTTCAGGATATGGTATGTTCTCCCGGTTACTCAAAGCTTCTTTTTGTCTTTGGTAAAGTGTTTTTGTTGTTGTGGTGGTGGTGATGGTTTTTTTTTTTTTTTTTTTTT
>NC_048223.1:82700131-82840571 GCF_002007445.2 Ailuropoda melanoleuca
GTGCTGGTCTGAGAGTCCAGCCCGCTCCCCAGCACAAGGGGCTATTGCTTCCCGGCGCCTGAGCGCAGAGGCTCCCTCCCCCTTCCCTTTATCTTCCTATATCTGTGCTCGGATTCACAGCTCCCCGCTTCGTACCTCAATACTCAGCACTGGAGATGTTCATTTGTAGAGATCCAGATGTATCTTCCTGCGTCTCAGGCTGATTCTGTGGGTGTTCAGAATGGTCTGGTAGATATCCAGCTCGACTCGGACCAGCTGAGAAAGGGTCGCCTACTCCTCCTCCATCTTTTCTCCTCCTTGCAGAAAGTGGTTGCCTTTCTGTTCATAGAGTTTCTGCTACTCTTTTCTTCATTCTCCAGTTGCATTCATAGGTATTCGGAATGGTTTGGTAGCTCTCTCGCTGAATTCCTGGGATCAGACGAACTTTAGGTCTCCTGCTCCTCCGCCATCTTGGAAAGCGGAGCTCCCATCAATTTCTAATTTTTATATTATTATTCGGGATTATGGCCTATAAATTTTTTCTCATGATTGCAAGCTCAAAAGGAAATGAAAGTGTAATCTCAGAGCTTAAGGAATTAAGTTCTATAATTGTTAAATAAATATTTTTGACCATATTATTCAAATCTTCTCTACTAATTTTTAAAATCTACGTGATCCACCAAGTTCTGAAATAAATGTAGTAAAACTCCCCACCATATATACACTTTCAAATTCTCCTTGCATTGTTGGGAGTTTTTGTTGGATGCAGTTGTCTACTATGCTGTATGTCGTATCACGTTTTATGACTGTTCTAGTGTCTTTGTGGGGCGCTTCTTTTATTTTTTTTTATTTTATTTTTTTTTAAAGATTTTATTTATTTATTCGACAGAGATAGAGACAGCCAGCGAGAGAGGGAACACAAGTAGGGGGAGNNAGGGGGAGTGGGAGAGGAAGAAGCAGGCTCATAGCGGAGGAGCCTGATGTGGGGCTCAATCCCAGAACGCCGGGATTGCGCCCTGAGCCGAAGGCAGACGCTTAACCGCTGTGCCACCCAGGCGCCCCGGGGTGTTTCTTTTATTGTCACACAATGTTCTTCTTTGTCTTTTTTAACACATCTGTCCTTGCATTTGCCCTGTCCAACATGGCCACTCCTGCTTTCTTTTCGTTCACCTTTTCATGGTCCACTGTCACCTAGCTCTTTATTTTTAACATTTTCTTGTTAAAAAAAGTATATTTTAAAAAAAATATTTATTTACTTATTTATTTTAGATAGAGAGAGAGAGAGAGAGACTGCACATGAGAGCATGGGGGGCAGGGGCAGAGGGAGAGGGAGAGAGAATCCTAAGCAGACTCCATGCTGAGCATAGAGCCCGATGCGGGGCTTGATCTCATGACCCTGAGATCACATCCAAGAGTCGGGTGCTTGGGGGCGCCTGGGTGGCGCAGTCGTTAAGCGTCTGCCTTCAGCTCAGGGCATGATCCCGGCGTTCTGGGATCGAGTCCCACATTGGGCTCCTCTGCTGGGAGCCTGCTTCTTCCTCTCCCACTCCCCATGCTTGTGTTCCCGCTCTCGCTGGCTGTCTCTGTCAAATAAATAAATAAAATCTTTAAAAAAAAAAAAAGAATCGGGTGCTTAACCGACTGTGCCACCCAGGCGCCCCTAGATTTTATTTTTAATCACATCTGACAGTATCAGAATTTTAATGGGGGAATTAATTCTGTTTATGTTTTTGTGTTCGTGGATATTCTTAGGGTTTAGGGCTTCGGTGTTATTTGGTGTTCGTTACCTAAATCAGTTAGGGATGTGCTTGACCTTACATAATGGAATATCTGGCAAATAGTTCCTTAATTAAATCAACATTTCATATTTATATGATCATATTTCATCTGATAATGATACAACTGTATTCTTCCAAGTTCATTATTTGTCTCGAATGGCGAGCCTCTGGAGGTTACTGAACGAGTTGTATCAGCGTAGCCGCTCAGCGAAATCATCAAGGCCCCCATCTCCTCTCTCTCTCTCTTTTTTTTTAAAGATTTGATTCATTTATTTGGCAGAGATAGAGACAGCCAGCGAGAGAGGGAACACAAGCAGGAGGAGTGGGAGAGGAAGAAGCAGGCTCCCAGCAGAGGAGCCCGATGTGGGGCTCGAACCCAGAACGCTGGGATCACGCCCTGAGCCGAAGGCAGACGCCCAACGACTGCGCCACCCAGGCGTCCCTCCTTCTCTCTTTCTGCTTACTCGCCCTTACCTGCGGCTTTCTTCCTCATGGTGGCAAAGGTCTTCCCGCAATTCCTGGCTTCATGTCCTCATTCCAGGGAGGAGGAAGGAGAAAATAAAAGAAGGGTGAAGGGGTTTTTCCTAAGGAGTCTTCCCCTTCAGTTCAGAGGGGGAAAGCCCTTTACTAGGACTTCTGCTTACATCTACTTTGTCAGAAACAGGGACATTCAGTCTCTCTTACATCGATCCCTCACTAATTCTACTTGTCCTTTGAGGCTGGCATAGAAACTTGCCTCTCCTGATGCTGCGAGATCTCTGTACACCCTGAGCAGATCAGGGTTTTCTGATAAGGGAGGAAGGTGGGGCAGAGGGGCAGTGGCTGGGCACTGACGTTGTCTGCTCTAATAGCTGCATAGTGCTGGTTTTCTCTTGCCCTTTACAGATTTTTGCAAGATTGGTAAGCCTCTTTTCATTTCTCTCCCCCCACTATTAATCTGGATGTTTTATAATTTTAATAGTGTTTTATCAGTCATAACGAAGCCTGTGTTTCTCTATTACAGTGTGGCTTTTACCATGCAAAAAAGTAACAGTGCCCTCCTACATTAGTCAGGGAATTAATGCTTCCTTGGGCAATGGATAAACCCTGAAATTGCAGTGGATTAATATAAAGAAGGGTTATTTCTTGATGTGGATTGGGGAGCTCTTCTGTGTCACTGGCTTCCAAACACTGACTCAAACAATGAATCAGGTTGCTTTTTCCTTGCAATGCCACCATCTTGGATGAGATGGGCGGAGGAGAGACAGAATATGGAAAAGTCCCACAACGGCAACAGTCGCAGCCTGAAAGGGTACAAATCACCTCCTCTGACAACCATTGTCTAGAATTCATTCACATGGACACATGGAACCAAAGGGGAGCTGAGGAAAATAGTCATCTGGTGGGTTCAGGGAGGGGAAATGGGTGCCAGACAGCATGGTGGCGGTCACGGGTTGTCATTCTGGTCCCGCCCACATTGTGTTCTCCTCTTCCATATAAATACACTCACCCCCTCCTTAAGGGGGTTACCCTCAAGTCCCATGCAATCACTGCCTCCAGCCCAAAGTCCAGCCTGCATGGGCTCTGCATTGATCTCTCTAATATCTAGATGTGGCTGAAAAGGAATGTCATCCAAACACCCCCCACCTTTATGCCACAGTACTCAGCGGTAGAGCGGGGTGAGAATGTCCACTATGGGAAAGGGGAGAGTGTGCGCCCCACTCAGTCACTAGCTGATAGCATTCCAGCAGTCCTACAGGTCCGGCTCTACGGCTCTCCTGCCCTGGCAGTGAGGGGACAGCCTTCGATAAGGGTAGGACTGTGCCCTTTGGGAGGCTCCTCCTTGTTCGTCATTCCCTGTGGCCTCATCTGAAGTGAGTGTTGAGGACCACGCGCTCCTTGGACCAGTACAGCCTTTGAAACCTGCCGCCTGTTCTTTCATCGAGGTTGGGTACCCAAGGGTGGCTGATGTCTTGAACAATCAAAGGCTTTTTTTTAGTCCAGACTCAAAAACTTAGGAGGCTTCTGATCTGATTGCTTCGTGTCCCTGTAACCACATCTAAAATTCTTTTCTAGACATATTTTGCAAGTTGACTGTAATTCTCTGCCTCTATTTCCCTACAGCTCTCCTATCCTAACCAAAGGGCATCTATCTATCTATCTATCTCAGGCTCTTTGANGGGGCGGGGGCGGGGGAGGTGTTCTAGACAGCCATGCAGCCCAAGGGAGTTTGTCAGGGGGTCATCGATGTTGACCATCTGAAGAGTCTGTTGTCTCCCAGGAATGGGCCCACCATGGTCAGTCAAAGGCTGGGAGCCACGTCTGGGAAGCATGGCCAGGGTCAAACACAGGAACGCAAGAACTGAAGTGCTTGCTGGGTTCTGCTCCTTGCAGCTGGATGTCTGTGGAGCACATTCCCATGGCCGCCACAGTGTTCTGTGCCTTAGGTCACTTTCTTTACCTCAGGAGTTCTCTTGGGCTCTGTCACGCAAACTTTAAAAAAATCCCCTCTCTTATAATTTGGGCCCTAGAAGAAGGTGGTTTATCCAATCCTACAAAGTCCCAGATTTGTGTGTTCTCTCTATTCCCTTTCGTTTTTACTTGCAAAGCACTCAATTCTTTCTGGAACTCATTTCTTTCTCTTAACACCCTGCTGAACATAGCTGCTAGCAAGCAACACGTACCACCAACGTTCTGTTTTCCAATCTCTTGCCTGAGAGTGGCAGGTTTGGAAGGCGCGAGGGTCTGCCTTTCCAGTTACAGCGTCTGACAACGTTATCAGATGTTTTGCTCTTGTATTAACAGGGATCCCTAGCCATTCATTCCGCCTGTGGCTGAATGCCACCTCACTGCTAAGGCAATGACACATAGTTGATATTTCTGTTCCAGCGCTACCCTGCTTTGGGGACAGATTTCCCTTTTAGTCATGGTAATCCACGGAATCTGTGGCAACAGGCAAACCGAGAAATCTCAGTGGCTTCAATACAACACAGGTTTATTTCTTGCTAGTGTTACAGGCTGATGTGGGTCAGGAGCGTCCGCTGTGTATCTTGCAACACTGTCTCCAATTCCTTGTTTCCAGCCAGTGGACAGGAGGGAGAGCGAGAAGGCGCAGGTGCGCTGTCTCCTGCTTTTCTGTCTGCTGAAGATCTCCAAGGCGCTCGGCCGCTCTCGGCCGCCGACGCCGATTCCAGCCTTGGGCACCTGCTTCAGCGGGCTGACTTGGCAGCTGTGCTGCTCCCTGGAGGGAGTGGGAGGGAGAGGTGGAGGTGGACCTGCAATCGGGCTGATATCTTACTGGAATGCTTTTTGCAGATGACGGCGTTCTGTAGAGAGGTGTGATGGTCGTGCACCATCGGCCCGTCTAGCTCCTCCGGGGCTCATTAGAACTCAGACCTGTTTCTTCTTCCTTCCTTGTTCCTCCTGTGAGGCAGCGAGCGACAAGCACATTCAGTGGCTCCTGGGGGCAGATGGTGACGTCTGGGTCTGGATCATGGGAGAAGGCCCCGGCGACAAGCCCTATGAAGAGATCTCCGAGGAGCTCATTGCCGAGAGAGCACGGCTGCAGGCACAGAGGGAGGCCGAGGAGCTCTGGTGAGAGGTGCAGATGGGTCTTGGGTGGGGTGTGAACACAGAGCCCAGGCCGGGTCCAAGTTGAGGGACAACAGGTTGTGGGTGGGAGGGAGGCGGTGCCGGGCAGCTGGTTGACCCGGTTGAGCGCCGCCAAGATGAGGTGACCGAAGATCAGAGTCTTTATCAGGTAGGTTTTATAGGTTCAAATCCTGGCTCCACTGGTGAGTAGAGAGCTGATCTGGGGTCTCAGTTTTCACATCTGTGGTGTGGGCATTAACACTCTTTTCATCTGGACGCAGTTTGGATTCACTGAGATAATACAGATGACATGCGTTTCCTGTATTCCTCACTGAGCTGTCTCTGGGACTATAGAGGAATTTGGATTCACTTTTGTTGTCTGTTTGTTCCTCTTCCTTTTAGCTGCATTGCCACACACAATGTGGATAGTTGAGCCCCCAGTGAGATTTGGAGTCAGACTTCTCTCATAAACAACTTTTAACTTTTTTTTTTTTCGGCCAAACTTGGAAATCCATATGAAACTGATCTCAACATTCCCCCCCTACCCAGCTTTTAAGGACAATATTTTAACTGTAAAATTGTAACAATAACTCAAGACCCACCACCTAAGGTAATCACGGTGAGCATTTAGGCAACACCTTGATAAACTGATTAATATAGATCTGCAATGTTATTTAAGATTACTATATGGTACCCTATTATATGAGAAACCCAACTTATTGGTCCTGTTGATGAACATTTAGGTTGTTTGCCAATTGTTATGTTATAAAAATCCTCTAATGAATATCTTCTACCTACACTTTTGTGAACTTGAACAAGAGAAAGGACTTCTGAGTCTTTTTTTCCCTGGCTTCCTGAACAATTCGGTTGACTTATACTACCATACAGGGGAGTGACTGTTTTGTCCCAACTTTGTCAGCATTGAGTTTTTCTGCTCTTAGATAGTGGCCATTCTGATAGACCAAGAAATATTGCTCCTGGTTTTTATTTGAAGTCCTGTTGTTATGTGGTCCTTCAGTTTCCTACATGAGCTCATACCTGCTGGTGTTCTCTTGCAAGGAGACAGAAGGAGGCAGAAATCACCAAGAAGTTTCGGGATGCTCTGGCCAATGAGAAAGCCCGGATCCTGGCAGAGAAGTGGAAAGTAGAGATGGAGGACCGGAAGGCTGCCAAAGTCCTGGAGGAACGCATCCGTGAGGAGTTCAAGGGGAGCCAGGGTGTGGGGCATCTGTGTGTGGCCACCATCCCTAGCTCCCAGGCTACTGGCGCCCATCTCCCAGGCTACTTTGGCCATTGGTTGGTACTGAGAGCTTTATAAGAATAGAAATCTCACATGTCTGAGTGGGGAGGAATGTGACACCCCATTTGGGCCAATCCACTTCTCACTGGACAGATGAGGAAACGGTATTAGACAGAGGAAGGGACTTGCCAAGGACGTCGTGTAGGGGGGGACAGAAGCAGGATCAGAACTCAGACCTTCTGCCTTCCAACCCAAGGGGCATGAAAAGGGGCCCAGAAAGTGCTGAGCTTGTGGTCAGACCAGCCTGGGATCCAGTTCCAATTCTCTTGGTTAGTCCTGTGTGAACTTGGGAAGCTTGTGAACTTCTCTGAGCCTTCACTTTCTTGTTCATAATAGTAAGGTAATAACAACACCCAACTTGAGATTTTTGGAGGATTCAAGGAGGTGAAAAATGCACATTTTCTGGCCTTGGACAGGGGGTTGTTGGGAACCTTGCATACCTACTCTTTCTGGGAAAGTTCAGAGCTCGTAAAGGAGCTTTACATTGCTCTCGGGTAAGAAGTTTAGGTTGCCTAAAGAAAACTTTTTTTCTGGTCCCTATTTTGCAATTTTTTTTTCTACCTGAATAATACATTTTTGGGGGGGAGGTAGAAAACTCAGAAAATACATATAAGTGAAAAGAAGACAATAATAATCATGCTGAATCACAGCAATTATTATTATTCATGGCATTTACACATTTATACTTTTTAATAATATTTTTTCCTATAATGATTAGACAATGAGGACAGTGGCCTCAAGATCATTTATGCTGCAAATATTTTTCTCAGAGGATTTTTTTTTTTTTTTTGAGAGAGAGAACAGGGGGAGGGGCAGAGAGAGAGAGAGAATCTTATGCAGGCTCCATACCCAGCACAGAGCCTGATGCGGGCCTCCATCTCACAATCCTGAGATCATGATCCGGAAACGAAATCAAGAGTCAGATGCTCAACCGACTGAGCCACCCAGGCACCCCTCAGTATTGTTTTTTCTTAATTTTGGTTTTAGTGCTTTCAAGGGTACAGAAGATTAAAATTTTTATTACCCAACTATATCAAGCTTTAAAAAAATGATTTGTTTCATGCTAAGAAAGATCTGTGCCACCACAAGCTTGTACTAATATTAATCTGCATTGTTTTATATATCGTTCATGATTTTATTTCTTTGTACTTCCTTTTCCTGCACTTTGGAGTGTGGTGTGATGTAGGGCTGTAACGTCTCTCCTTCCACATGTCAGCACATCGTTCTGTCACCGTTTATTATATGATCAGTCCTCTCCCCTCTCGTTGCACTTGCTGCCTTGATTCTTCTTCCAAACCTTTGCTTCTCTTCATGGATTTTTTCTCCTTTGATTTTTCCTGAGTCAGATTGGCTTACTTAATGACCGTAGCTTTTAAAAGGAGTTTTAACATCTGTTAAGGTAAGAACCTATCATGGCTCTTCATTTTCAAAATGTCCTTGGCTGATTTTACCCATTTTTTTCCTTTCTACTCGAGATGCATTTGAATCCTTATGTCACTATGCTCCTCCCCCAAGCAACAAAAAAAACGCACAAGGTGATTTTAATTGAATTACATCAACGTTACGGATGTATTTGTGGGGGATGGACATTTTTTCCAATACAAGTCATTCGGTCTTCTTGTTCAGGATATGGTATGTTCTCCCGGTTACTCAAAGCTTCTTTTTGTCTTTGGTAAAGTGTTTTTGTTGTTGTGGTGGTGGTGATGGTTTTTTTTTTTTTTTTTTTTTAAACACCTGTAAATGCACTGGCCATCCAATCCCAAACGCTTGCAATAACTTATATGTAATGTTGTGCTTCCATCTTTTGGACTTTGGTAAAATTTATTGTTTTACTTAAATGCTCCACATTTCTTTTCTCATTAAACCATAGGTTTAATATTTTTTGTTGTAATTGTGTATAAGATTGTTCTTGTTACTTTAAAACCTGTTACAATTGCTGGTTACACGTTTATACTGTTATTGATCTTATTTAATTTTCCCTTGAGTTATATATATAGGTAGATAAATATTTTACTTAAGTATATATTTATATATACATACAAATATATATGTATATTTAGGAGATTCTCTCGAGTTTTTGAGGGAAGCAATATTTACTCTCAAAACATTTTATTTAAAAGTAATTTCGAATTTGCAGCAAAATTAAAAGAAAAAAAAGTACTTGTCGAGTCTCCACTGAAGTTCACCAATTATTAATGTTTGTCACATTTGTATTGTCTCTTTTCTCCTCTCCTCCATAACTGTGTCTGTACACACACAGATATATACACACACATATACACATATGTATATTTCTGTTGCTACTGCTAAATCGTTTTGCTCAGCAATTTGAAAGGAAGCTGTAGACATCATATACTCTAGCTAGGTCTTAACAAACTCTTTTCTGTAAAGTTCCAGATAGTGGAGATTTTAGGTTTTGTCAGCCACACCCTCTCTGTCACAACTACTCAACCAGGCCATTATAGCACAAAAGCAGCGGCAGGCAATATGGGTGTGGCTGTCTTTTAATAAAACTTTATTTTATTTTATTTTTTAAAGATTTTTAAAATTTATTTGACAGAGAGAGACAGAGCGCACGCCAGCGGGGCAGGAAAGGGCAGAGAGAGAGGGAGAAGCAGGGGCTTGATCCCAGGACCCCGGAATCATACCTGAGCCAAAGGCAGATGCTTAACCGACTGAGCCCCCCAGGAGCCCCCATAAGACTTTATTTTAAATGATAGACAGAGGGCAGATCTGGCCTGGGAGCCTAAGTTTGCTGACTCCTGATCAAGCCCTTCGTCCTTCAGTGTGCATCTCGCATGACTGAGGACCGTTCCCTGTGGAGCCCACAATCATCATCACACCTGTTGAAATGAAAACAGTAATTCCATAATAGTATAAAAATCCACTCAATCCCTAGCGGAGAGATGTTTGGTTTTTATCATTGGATTTTGGGTACGATTATTTGTCTGCCAGAAAAGGCAAGCAATACTTTTTCTGTGTCTCTCACAGCAAGAATCCCCTGCTCTAATCTCTGGCATCCTTCCTCCCCAGAGGTGAGCTGAGTCCCAGATGCTGGGAAGGTGGCTGCGTGGAGCTGGTGTCCTGGGGCTCAGTTCACAAGGAGATTACAGAAGGGGTTGGGTTCCCAGGGAGTTTCTGGTTGATGATCTCCTTGAGAACCTCAGTGAGACAGAGATGATAAATTGTGGGGTGTTCCGTGTGGGGGTTCATGGAGTGCTCAGTAAAGCCATGAGATTCACTAAGGGCCCCAAGTGCAGCTTGTTTGGGGGGAGGGTGGTGGTCATAGTTATAAACTCCCTACTCTCTACAAGCTTATAGGGTGCCAGGAGAGAGAGAGACAACTCAGTGAGCACCCCTCAGCCCCCACCCCGCCGGGGGGACTATGGTGGTGTGCAGAGGAGCACCTGCAGGATTCTGGGCATAAGCAGAGTGGGAAATGGAGAGGAGATACGTGGAATGGTGACTGGTCTGCTGGGGGCCGAGAAAAAAGCACGTGATGGGGGAAGCCAGACAAGAACCTAGCAAGGTAGGCTGTGGGGCCCTTGGATGCTACAACAGAGAGGCAGACGGTTGTCTGTGGGCAGAGGAGCGCTGTGAGGATCTCGATACAGAGGGACAGGGTCAGATCCACCTCTCTGAGAATGACTGGCGGCCAGGGTGTGATGCAGGGGATGAAGGCGTGGGGGGAGGGAGAGGCCAGTGAGGAGGTTTTTGTGGTAGTCAAAGCGGCCACCGATGAGTCGGATGGTGGCGAGATTCAGGGGGATGGACACAGAGAAACAGTGGAGGTGAAATCAGCAAGGCTGGACATCAATCAGATGCTGGGGTGAGGGGACCGAGGAGCAAAGGCGCAGAACCCAGGCTGAGGAGCAAGGAGAGGGCACTACCCTGTTGCAGAGGCGAGCTGGCAAGGGGGGTAAGCTTGGGGGGCAGAGAATGTGCCGGCTGGGCCCAGGGGCTTTGTATTTTGTGCCACCAGAAGCAGACTTTGGGGTGGGGGCTGGAGGAGGGAGGAGACGCTGGAAGGGAAGCCGCTAGTGGGGGGTGTCGGCCAGCTCCCGATGACTGGCTGCCTGTGTCCAGGATGCAGGCGGGTTCTGTGAATTCTCCTGATCACAGTAGAGATAAGAGCGAAAATCCCTTTGAGAAAATGTGGGGAGAATCCCAGAATCTTGCCTGAGGTTAAAGAGGGAACTTCAAAATAGAAGGTACAGACAGCTGGAAACCTGTTTTTAAAAACCGTTCTGCAGTGTCTGGCACCTTTGAATGCAATTTACATGCATATGAAAGTGCTTGTTCCTCTGGAAAGAAAGGGGATCAAGAGGCCAGATAGAATTTGCATATTTTCTCTGCTTTCTTAACTCATAAGACTGCTTTTGGCTGCGTCTTCCTCTGCTTAAGACCACAGAATGCTGAGGATAAGGCTGGTGCTCTCTCCTTCTGCCTTAGGCTCCCTCCCTTCCCAGTGCTCCAGATAAGGAGAGGCGCAGTTGGTAGAGTTACATTGTCCTCTGATTCTGCACCACTTCCTATTCAAGGCGACTCATTCTCTTCTTGTTTTTTCCTCCATTAAGGCTGGAGTTCATCTTGGCCCTTCATGCCATCTTGTACGACTATAAAACAACACCCACCTTATTTCCAATAGGATTATCAGTGGGGGACACTTTCCCCTTTCCAGCTTTCTCTAGAAAATGGGAGGCTTGACCTCAGTTTCTCTTGGACGAGGCTGGAATCAACAAGACAACACAATGTGGTTTACCCTTCCCCTCTCAACGATCATCACAAACCCTGTGTTACCTTCTTCTTGGTCATTAGTTCACTCACTCCTCCGGGCAGTGTTTGCAGAGCACCTGCTCTCCGCTAGGCCCCGTGCTGGGGGCTGTCGACGGAAGAAGGACAGACACAGGCATGGCCTGCCCTTTCGGAGTACATCATCTTGAAAAGCATGATGGTATTATTTGGGCCTGATGAACAACTGAAGGGGCTTGGGACAGCCCTCCTGCCGCTAGAATGTGCCACTTTGGCCCGCGGAGCTGAAGGCAGTTGAGACCCCCAGGGCTCAGGAGAAACTATTGCCCCACCCTCTAACTACATATAAGAATCTAAATGGGGGATCTTAACAGATATATTTTATCTGAGTGACCCATCAGTATGGCAGGGCAAACATCTAATTACCTGCTCTTATCTTTATTGCCCTGTGAATTGCATTCCTTTCTTTTGAAATCCCTGACCCCTACTCCCCTTCTCCTAAGTTCAGGGTGACACATATCCCTCATTTTGCCTGATAGTCTCCCATATCTGCGTGCTTTTCTTGTATGTACGTTATGACATCTGATTTTCTCCTGTTAATCTGTCTCATGTCAATTTGATTCTTAGTCCAGCTAGAAGGACCCTTGAAGGGGACAGGAATTCTTGTTCCCCAACACAACAAAAATGACTGTGCCTTCCAGAAAAGTGTCTGTCTCGGTGACAGTTTTCATGGGGATGAGGTGTGGGCTCCTGCGGCGTGGCGTTAGCCATGGGTTCACAGGAGACGGGGGATTGAGTAAGGCGGAGGGCTCCGAGGGCTTTGGAACTGCCAGAAAAAACCATGGATTCCTAAGGTAGAAAAAGAGAGTGTTTGCCCATCTGTCTTTTGGCTGCATTGGCCTGTGGAGGCCACACTTAAAGATGGACTTTTCGTCAGGGCTCATGGAGGAGCCGAAGGATTCTGAGAGCAGCCGCAACAGAGGAAGTTTCCAGGCAACTTCAGCTGTGAGGGCTGAGGCATTTCAGCAAGACCGTGGAGGGAAAGATGCAATGCTTTCTATCTGTAGCCGCAAAATGTTTTCTTTTGTTGTCCCCAGCCCTGTGAGGAGCTTGTCTTTGTCACAGTAAGTGGCTGGTTATTTTCCTCAGAGCTGGAGGCGGCAGGTTCCTGGCTCCCAGACTACTGTTCACTCTGGGGCGAAGAAGATTGACTGAACAGTGTGGCTTTGCCATTTATCATTTATTTATTTGTGGGTAGTTCCCCCCGCAACTTTACTGAGCTGCAATTTTTTAGTAAAAGTTGTATATATTGACCATGTGCAATGTTTTAGCCTACGTAGACATTGCAAAATGACCATTATCAAGACAATGAACACATCTGTCACCTTACCTGATGACCTCTTTGGTGTGTGGTAGGAACACTTAAGATCTACTTTCGCAGCAAATTTCAAGTATACAGTATGGTATTAAGTGTAGGCACCGTGCAGTAAGTCCAGAATGCATTCATCCTGCATACCTGAAATTTGGTACCCGTTCGCCAAACACAAGGTAAGTGTCTACTGACCAATGAACGGATAAATAAAATGCGGTATGTATACGTGATATATATATAATGGAATGTTATTCAGTCTTAATAAAGAAGGAAACCCTGCCATTTGTGACTACATGGATGAACTTGGAGAGCATTATGCCAAGTGTCCGTCATGCCCCTTCTCTGGGGTGCCTTCTCCTTGTGACAGGAGGAACTGTGTCACCCTAAAATCCTATGTTGAAGACCTAACCATGCTATCTCAGAATGTCAATGTATGTGGAGGTAAGGTCTTTAGAAAGGTCATAAGTTAAGAAGAGGTCTTCAGGGTGGGCCCTGATTCAGCATGGCAGGTGTCCTTAGAAGAAGAGGAAATTTGGACACAGATTTGTGTATGCACAGCGGACTGGACGTGTGAGACACAGGGAGAAGATGGTCCATCTACAAAGCGAGGAGAGAAGCCTCAGAAGAGACCCACCCTGCCTCTATAGTGACGGCCTCGAGAGCACACAAGTGTCTGCGGTTCAGCCTCCTGGTTTGTGGTGCTTTGTCACGCAGCCCGAGCAAGCCAGTATACCCCTTCTCTGGCCCGGAAGGTAGGACCAGGGGGTTGAAGCCCCTCTGGCTCGGAGAGGCCTTGGCTGACTGTATTTTCCCTGAGACCTGCTCCTGCCTGGAAGACCCTCCCTGGGCAGGTGCCAGATCTGAAGAGCCGGGGTGGACGCTGTCTTGGTCGGTGCCCCGTGTATTGGGTGATGTGACAACCTGGGTCAGAGATGAGGGGGCTGAGGTGGAGGGGGCAGGCATGGGAAATTCATGGCATACACTGCAGTGCCGTGCTGGGGTGGGGAGGATTTTTGCTCTGCTGAGATGCCGGCGATTGCCAAAGTGAGCTTTTTCTTGTGGCTTTGAGCTAAAATTTCTGCTTCGGAGTCAGACTTTGGTTCCAATTTTGCATCTGTCATCAACTCTCAGCTCTGGCATTTCCCATCCAAGCCCATGTCCCTCCTGACCCCACATTCCCCTCCACCTGCCACTCCCTATCTCTGCTCCTGTCTGCAGAGGATGTCCCCAGAGGGCTGTCTGCGGTCATTTCCACTCCCTTCCCCATGCCACCTGGATGGCTGCCCTTCCACCCCACCCGGCAGCTCTCCCATCACGTCCTGAGGCCATGACCTGCCTGCCATCCCTTGTCGCTTCTCTGTCCTTATCTTCTGTGATCTTCTGGCCTGAAGCTCAGTTTACCACTCCCTTTTACTTGAAGCATTCTCTTTCTTGGCTTCCCCAACAGACATCACCCCTTCTGGGTTTTTAGGTTATCTGTTGGCTTTCCTTCTCAGCCTCCTTTCCTGGCTTGAGCTCTTTCTCTCAACTTTTAAATGGTGGAGTGGCCCAAGACACTCTGGTTGTTCTCTCTCTCTCTTTTTTATTGTTATTGTTGAAGTATAATTGACATACAGCGTTATATGAGTTTCAGGTGTGCAACATAGTGTTTCAACAATTCTCTGCATTAGGCAATGCTCACCACAGTAAATGGAGTCACCCACCATCTTTCACCCTGCAACGTTATTACGGTTTTATTGACTATATTCTCTATGCTGTACTTTCATCTCCGTACCTTATTTCTGGTTGTTTTCTCTAGTCTGCATTCTTGCTCTCGGTGATAGCATTAGGTCCTGTGGCTGAGAAACACCATCCCTACGCAGATGACTCCTGAGCCACTATCTTCCACTGAGCTTGCCCTTAAGCCCCAGGCTCATGCATCCCGCTGCTAATGGCAGGCCTCTGGGATATCAGATGGCATCTCGAACTCATCAAATATAGAGTTTTGACTTTTTTTCTTCCAACCACAGTGGATGATGCTATACTCAAACATGCCAAGCCCATTTGCAATGCTGGGTCCATTGTGCTTGTTGTTTCCTCTGCCTGGAAATTTCTTCTCCCCGATACTCACTTATTGGCGTTCTTCTTACTATTCAGTTGTCGGATCACAGCGACCCTTCTGAGAGGGTCCTGAGGCTGGAGCCTCCTGAATTCTCTCTGTCCTTTCCCCTGTTTTAATTCTCTGCAGACTGGTTATTATTTTCTGATATTTCTTGATTTTTATTTGTCTGGTGTGTTTCGCCCCCTGGAAAGGCCAGTGCTGAGGTGGGGCTGGTGTGTGTCTTGGCCACTGCTCTGTCCCCAGAGCCCAACGCAGGCCTGAGCCTCTGCGTGCTCTGTGTTTGGTGAGTGACCACGTGAAGCCACTTCACTTCCTTTGTCCTCGAGCCCAGCTCTTGAGAGTGACTCATCAGGAAGTGGGAAGTTTGTCTATTCCTTTGGATTAAAAAATGGATTGTCGAATTAGAAGAAAATCCTTAATCTATATTGTTTCAGAAGAAAAAAAAAGAGTTGTCTTTTTTTATTAAATGAGGGATTAAAAACTCAGTGACCTCCTTCCCACCCCAACTCTTGTTGATCCATTTAAATAGTAGCAAAGGACTGAAAAAGTTCTAAAGTCCCCAGAGAGAGAAAATGAGAAGCAGGAACAGATAAGAAAGTGTTCCCTGACATTTGGAGGCTGGGAGACAGAGTGGTGAGGGGTTCAGCCAGGAGCCTGCAGGAAGGAGTGGGTGGGTGGGTAAGCTGGCTCAGTCTGGGTCCCCCTGTGGGCCCAGGGCCTGGAGGCACCAGCATTGTGAAGCGGGGAGGTCAGGTTGGCGACCAGTTTCTCCGTGGAATGGCTGACCCTCATGTCCCCATTTTCACCCATTTCTCCCAGGCTACTGCCTCCCTCCCTCCGAGCAGAAGGAGATGGGGAGTAGGGAGAGGCTCAGAGCTCAGTGTGTCAGGCTGAATGGAGAGAGCAGGCGAGGGGCCGATGGGAAACAGGAGGATTAAGGAAAGGTCTTACGTTTAACAGTGAGTAGCCTGAGCCGTGGGACACCTGCAGCCTGGGTTGCCTCTGGGAGGCACAGGGCCATGCAAATTTTTTTTTTTTAAAGATTTTATTTATTTATTTGACAGAGAGAGAGACAGCCAGCGAGAGAGGGAACACAAGCAGGGGGAGTGGGAGAGGAAGAAGTAGGCTTCCAACGGAGGAGCCTGATGTGGGGCTCGATCCCAGAACTCTGGGATCACGCCCTGAGCCAAAGGCAGATGCTTAATGACTGAGCCACCCAGGCGCCCCAGGGCCATGCAAATTTTTGCATGGTGTCTTTGTTTATCATAAATTCTCAATTTGAACCACATAAAATCAGCCTGTCAGCTCTGTTCTGGTGACCCAATCTCATGCAATCCTGTGATAAAAATAAGGTGCCGGCCGGGAGGGTTCATTGGCTTGCTAGTCCACCCCCCTGGAACCATGGCCTGGCCACTGGATTCCAGGATGATTCCATAAATATGAGTCCTGGAGCCCCTGGGGCCATATGGTTAACCCCTTTCATGAAGGAGAGGGTCAGAGAGCACCCCGAGGGGGAGACACAAGAGACTAGGGCTCCTGCAGGACCTGGTCTGTACTTACCTTACCTGGTTACTACTGCTGCCCCTGCCAGTCCTGGGAGGACTCTTTGTGGCCACTGCTGGGGGACACAAAGGGGGATGTTTGCAAAGAAGGCATTTCAAGGCATGGTGTTCCCATGAAATGTGGGGTGCAAGCCAGGGGTTCTGCTTGCTAGGGTCTCAGGGCTGTCCTGCCTGCAGCCTGCCTTCCCCACAGACTTCGGTATGCTGGTGCTCAGACACCACCTAGTAGGATGGAGGAGAAAACACGGAATAATCTCAGAACAGAGCACCTCTAGATGCTTACACTGGAGTATTGAGTATTTTCCTCCATGAAATGGCTGATTCCTCATGCAGTCATCCTGGAGTGAAGCCCACCTCCCAGGGAAGTCCTGTCTACACACTCTGAGTCTCCCATCCGTATAGTTATTTTCTGTCTTGAATACAGACAGCCAGGAAACATCAGACATCTAAGGAAAGCCTCCAACACCAAAGACAGGCAACACGTAAAGCATACTTTAAAGGAAAAAAAAAAGCAAAAAACAGAGGAAATAGATATAAATCAAAATATAGGGGTGGGGGGGAGAAAGCTCTAAAATCCTCAGAAATGAAACATTACGCTCTTGAAACCAGGACAGGGTGCAATGAAGCAAAAAGGAACAACCAAAGACTAAGAAGGAGGGCTTGGGAATTACAAGTGCAATGTAGCAATAAAAAATGTAGCAGTAGATTTAGACAATAAAATCAGTGAATCAACCAGGAAGTAGAATAGCAAAGGCAGGAGAGAGAAAATAAGAGAGAAATGCTCAGGCTTCTAGAGGATCAAGTCGAGGAGTCCAGCATTTGACAATCAGGAGTTCTAGAGAGAAAAACAATGAGAGGAGAAGAAATTACCCAAGAAATTCTAGGCCAAGGTGTATTAGACTGGAAAGATCCGAGACTTCAGGCAGAAAGCTCCTTGAGTGCCTAGCATGATCGATGAAAGAAAATCCCCACCAAGACGCATCATTTAACGATGTTCAGAACATCAGCGATAAAGAGAAAAATTCATGTCTCATGCAGAAGATGGAGAGTCCAAGTGGCAGTATTGGATGCTGGGAAGTCAAGTCTTCCAAATTCTGCTTTAAGAAAGTGATTTTCAATTAAATTCTATGCTCAGCCAAATTAACAATTATATCTGAAGGCAGCATATAGATGTTTTCAGACAAGACTCAGAGAGTGTCTCTCCGTGCATCCATACCTGAGAAGTCCTGCAAGCTATGTTGTTGCAAAATGACAAAGTGGCCAAAAAAAGAACATGGAACAAAGAAACAAGAGCTTCAACTTGGGGAGGACTGAGAAATGAGTCCCCAGTTGGATGGATGGACAGGAGACCTGGATAACAACCAACTGAGATGGGAGAAGAAGGAAGGCTGGCATCTGGGGACGGTGGCAACCCTTGGAAAAAAGATAACTGCTGTTTATCTGTTATAAAAAGAGACACAGAGAAAGATTTACGACAGACCTTAGAGAAGTTGGGCAATTTCAACATTCAGCTTCAGGATAAAACAATTACGAACTCGGGAAAGAAAAAGCCATCATACTACCATATGTTACTGAATATAAGATGCTGTATTAGTTAAGTGCTGATTTAGTAATCATTATTTTAAGAAGAAAGAAAAAAAACCGTTGCCTCTTAAAAAGGCAGCTTGCAAGTCGTGAGACGTAGCTGTGTTTCAGAGATATGTTAGAAAGTTACAGTACTTACTTCTTATGATTGGTGAACACAGCATCCTACTTTGGCTTTGCAGTGAACTATATATACACCAATTATTGATTTCACCACAAATTGTGATGTTGTTATGGTAAGGGTGAGGAGAGGAAAAGTCTGGGCCTGTCCCTGTGTGGCAAACGTGAGTGCCCAACACTCAAGTACCAAAAAAGAAAAGCAGTAGTTTAATGTCTAGAATTGATAAATCAAAAAATTAGCTGCATGATCCAGACAGAGACGTCAGCGCATGAAGGGACAGCTAAAATAATTGAGAATCGTGACCTCTGGGCACTGGGTGAGGGCGGGGTAGTTTGCGGTGAAGTGGTCTGGAGAATTGCTGGATTTGAAAACGAGCCTTTAGCATATAATGCACATGTGACACCTGCGGGTTACTTTGGTGTGAACAAACGTAGAGGGAAATATGCGCACGCGCGCGCACACACACACACACACACACAGCCTTTTGGATCTTCGGAGTGGGACAATTGGAGATGGGGGGCCCCCAAACCTGCTTGTCTTTGAAATATCTTATCCAGACAGAAGGTTAAGACATGATCATATCCTGCTTAATTGGCCTCCAAGAAGAATGGTACCCACCCTCCCCCTCCCCCAGAATGTAAGTGTGGCCAAGGGTGGCCCAGCATCCTCGGATCTTTGCAGAAAGCTTTGGAGTCTACAAATTATTCCACGTATATTTATTTAAGATTTATATATTTATTTTGGGGGGAAGGGGCAGAGGGAGAGGAAGAGAGAATCTCAAGCAGACTCCCCGCTGAGTGGGGAGTCCAACAGAGGGCTTGATCTCACAACCCTAAGATCATGATCTGAGCTGAAACCAAGAGCTGGTAGCTTAACCAACTCAGCCACCCAGGTGCCCCTGTTCCACGTATTTTAAGCGGTTTGATCCTTACCGCAGCCTTGATCAGGCCAGACTATGGCCATTTCATGTGTCAGGGACTGTCCTGAGCTGCCACCACGGGCCCACCTCACCCTGAGACAGCCCTGCCTGGCTGCAGTGCCACAGGGGCACTTTCTTTCTTGTGACCTAACGTCGTTCTGTCCCCCTGATATTTTAGAGGAAAGAGGAAGAGGAGAGGAAGCGAGGAGAAGAACAGATTCGCCTCCAGGAAGAGCAGAGGGCGAAGGAACTCTACTGGACCCTGAAACAGGCCCAGCTGCAGAGCCATGCCAGCGAGAACGAGGAACGGGAGTGGGAGGAACAGCGTGAGTAGACCAGCCTGGCTTCCCACCCTCTCTCCTCCCCCTTGGCTATCTGTGGGGTCATCCTTCCGGGTCACACATTCATCCCCGAGGCCTTTACCTGGACCAGCCTTGTAGGGGGGCCCTGTCAAGGACCCAGAAGATGAGGGCTCCACCCCCCAGGACCTTATTCATATGCTGATGGAGGAGATTGCTTACACGAAAAAAGAAAACCCTACATTGACTGTGTTACCAATACTTTACTGGCTCTGGGCTAAGTCCTGGGCACCCAGAAATGAGGGATCATGGTGCTTATCTTGGAGGAACTCGTAGTCCATTAGGGAGACAGACACACAGGGTCCTGGTTTTGAAAAGTACCACTACTGTTGGAGTACGGAGTGGCTATCCCGGTGGGCTTCTGGAGGCAGCATGACGAAGCGAAGCTTGATGGGGGCACAGGAACAACTGAGGTGAAGAGGCAGGAGAAGGAGAGGGTCTCCAAGACGGAGGCCTCAGCAGACGTAAGGGCATGGTGATGGGAATGGGATGTGCTTGGAAGGTGGAGGTGTATGGGGCCCGCTACAAAGGCTACAAAGCTTGGAGAGTGTCTGGTAGAGAAAAGTTGGTGGGGGGAGAGAGAAGGCGGAAGCAGATTTGAAGGGTGGTGTTTCAGTATGGGCTTGGGGTTCGTTTGAATCAGGTATGGTAACACCTGGATCATATGGATAATATGGAAATGATGACCTTGCCGCAAGAAGTTATTACTCAGGGGGTCAGGGCACGCCACGTGGGACTACAGGGAGAAGCACCAGGGCCCATCAGGAGGTGGAGGGAGCTGGGGCATGATGTGGGCAGGAACTTTTCTTGTGGTTTGCTTGGGGCAGGTAAGGCCAGGCAGGGGAAGCAGGTGTAGGATTGGCTGGTCTGAATAATGTCTGCAGGCTCTGGGGCACAGGGCTGTCTCTAGTTGTCTGACGTATGGCCTGTCACCCTGGGGTAATGAGGGTAGGTGGACAGTGCCCCTGATGGTAAGAGCTAGATAGAGGAAGTGATCGGAATATTTTGGATTGGCTGGTTTGCAAATGAAAGGCACACTTGCGGGTGAGTCCTTTAGTATCTTTAGGAATTGGCCAACCCTGGGAGGCCAGTCTCTCTCGCCTCGGCAAGGTCCCAGAAGTCGAAACATCGAGAAAATGAAAAGGCATGGTTCATGCAGGTGGGCAGTGGGCCGCTTGTAAAGGTGGGTTTGGGGGTGAGAGAGAGGAGGATGATGTTGCAGTGGTGCCCCTGAGAGATGACTGGAGCCAGGGCTGCGGCAGGCGTAACGCAGATGGGGCGTGATTTCTACTCGCCAGCCCTCTGGTCCTCGGCCTTTCTCAACCACACGCCAGAGTCATTCAACAGACTCGAAAAAAAATTGAAATACAATTCACACAACATAAAATTCACCCTTTAAAAGTGTACAGTTTAGTGGCTTTTGGAATACTCACTGCCTTGTGCAAACCATCACTGCTATTACTTCCAGAGATCTCCTTACTACAAAGAGAAACTGTCCCCATTGGTTATTCCTTCTCCCGCCACACCTCAGGAAGCCGCTAATCTAATTTCTGCACCTATGGATTTGCCCATTGTGGATATTTCATATAAATAGAATCATACATGATGTTCATTCACTCATTAGTTGATGGGCCTTTGGGTGTTTCTACTTTTGGGCTATTATGAATAACGTTGCTCTGAACATTGGGGTATTTTTTTGTGGTTCTTGAATATGTGTTTTCTACTGAAAAAATCATTCATTAACAGAAATGTACAAACCCATGAGTAAATAATGTAATGACAAAGGACTATTTTTGTGAAAAGTGTTTTTTTTTAAGTGTTTTTAAAACATCCGTAGATTTCAGTGCAAAAATGTATCCCTGGCACCTCTTAAAACAGAAAAACAAGCTCAAAACAATGGAGTGGTGTCAGGAAGCTAGCTATGCTCTGCGCCATTGTCAATGGCAAGTGGACACAATCCATACACGTGGATCTTGCCCAGCTGTTCATGTCTGTGGAAGAGGAGCCCCAACAAAAGAGTCCCTGGGATGTGAAAGCTGGTGTACCTTTGTGTGAACATATAATTTTCAGTTGTCTTGGGTATGTAACTAGGAGTGGAATTTCTAGGTCATATGGTAACCCTGTGTTTCATATCTGAGCAGCTGCCATATTGTCTTCCAGAGCTCCCGTACCAGTTACATCTGAACAAGCAATGTATGAGGGTTCCAGTTTCTTCCCATCCTTGCTGATGCTTGGTATCTTTTGTCTTTTTGATAATAGATGTCCTAACGGGTGTGAGGTGATATCCCATTGTGGTTTTGATTTGCATTTCCCTGGTGATTAATGATGTTGAGCGCTTTTTCATGTACCTGTTGGCCATCTGTAAGTCCTTTTGAAAAAATAACTATTCGGGTCCTTTGCCCATTTTTTAAATTGGGTCATTTGTTTTTGGCTATTGAGTTGTGTGGATTCCCATATATTTTGGACATCAACCCCTTACTGGGTATGTGGTTTATAAATATTTTCTCCTATTCCGCAGGTTGCCTTTTTGTTTTGTTGATGATTTCTTTTACTGTGCAGAAGGTTTTTAATTTGACATAATCTCACCTGTTTATTTTTGTTTTTGGTGTCATATCCAAAAAAAACATCACCAAGACCAATGTCAAGGAGCTTTTTCCCTATGTTTTCTTCCAGGTGTTTTACAGTTTCAGGTCGTACATTTAAGTCTTTAATCCATTTTGAGTTGATTTTTGTGTTTGCTAGGAGATCAGGGTCCAATTTCATTCTTTTGCCTGTGAATATCCAGTTTTCCTAGCACCATTTTTTTGAAGAGACTGTCTTTCCCTATTGTGTATTCTTGGTGCCTTTGTTGAAAATTATTTGACCTTATATGCGTAAGTTTATTTCTGAGCCCTATATTCTTTTCTGTTGGTCTATATGTCTGTTTTCATGTGAGTACCACACTTTTTCGGTTACTATAGCTTTGTAATTTAATTTGAAGTCAGGAAGTGAGAAGCTACGAGCTTTGTTCTTCTTGCCCAAGATTGCTTCAGCTATTCAGAATCTTTTGTAGTTCCATACACATTTTGGGATTACTATTTTTTTCTATTATCTGTGAAAAATGCCACTGGAAATTTAATAGGGATTGCTCTGAATCTGTACATTGCTTTGTGTAGTATGTATATTTTAACAATATTAATTCTTCCAATCCATGACAACAGGGTATCTTTGCATTTATTTGTGTCTTCTTTAACTTCTTTCATCCATGTCTTATAGTTTTCAGTGTCCTGGTCTTTTGTCTCCTTGGTTAGATTTATTTCTAAATATTTTACTCTTTTTTTTTTCTTTCCAAGTTTCTATTTTAATTCCAGTTAGTGGGGTGCCTGGGTGGCACAGTCGGTTAAGCATCCAACTCTTGGTTTTAGCTCAGGTCATGCTCTCAGGGTCCTGGGCTTGAGCCCCACGTTCGTCTCCATGCTCAGTGTGGAGTCTCTAAAGATTCTCTCTCTCCTCCCTCTGCCCCTCCCATTCATGCTGTCTCTCTCTCTCTCTCTCTCTCAAATAAATAAATAAAATCTTGAAAAAATAAATTCCAGTTAACCTACAGTGTAATATTAGTTTCAGGTGTAGCATTTGGTGATTCATCACTTACGTATAATACCCAGTGCTCATCACAAGTGCCCTCCTTAATACCCATGCCTATTTCACCCATCCCAGTGCTATTGTGAGTGGGGTTGTCTTACTAATTTCTTTTTTGGATATTCATTGTTACTGCATAGAAACAGAAATGATGTTTGTATGTTGATTTTGTATCCTGCAACTTTACCAAATTGGTTTATTAGTTCTAACAATTTTTGGGTGAAATATTTAGGGTTTTCTATATGTAAAGTCATGCCACCTGCAAACAGAGACAATTTTACTTATTCCTGTCTGATTTGGATGCCTTTTACTAATTTTTTCTTGCTTAATTTTTGTGGCTAGGACTTCCAGTATCACGGTGAATAAAAGTGGAGCCAGTGGGCATTCTTGTCTTGCTCCTGATCTTAGAGCAAAAGCTTTCAACCTTACACTGTCATGTATGATGTTAGCTGTGGGCTTGTCATATACGGCTTTTGTTATGAGGTACATTCTTTCTATACCCGATTTGTTGAGAGTGTTTATCATGAAAAGATGCTGACTTTTGTCAAGTGCTAGTTCTGCCTCTACTGAGATGATCATACGATTTTTATTCTTTTCGTTAATGTGGCGTATCATAGTTACTGATTTGCGGGTGCTGAGCCAGCCTGGCATCCCAGGAATCAATCGCACGTGATCGTGGTATATAGAGCATTTGGAAAGGCCCTGCGGAGGAAATGGCATTTGGTTTGGGAGAAGTGGGGAAGTGCAGAAGCAGGGAAGGGCCTCACAGCAGAGGGAGCAGCACGGAGCAAAAGCAAGGTCATGGTGTGCCCAGGATGCCGTGCTTGTTTCCCTGTGGCTGCAGCCTGAGGTTCATGGTGAACAAAGGTGAAAGTGGGAAAGGGGAGATGGGGAAGAGCCAAGGAAGAACTCACTCATTTAAATTCAGAATGGAAGAAGAGATAGGAGAAAAGAAGGCAGGACAAAGCTTTGCACTGAAAAAATAGTGAACAAAGTGAAGTCACATGAGGCTACTCTAGTGTGGGAGAAGGAGCACTGGACTGGGAGTCCTGCCCTAGCTGTGCCACTGACTCATGTGACTGGGAGCAAGTTCTTGCTCGGCTGTTCGGCGTCTTCATTTGGAAAATGGGGGTAATTCCGTTGAGTGGAGGCTTGTCGGGAGGGACAGTAAGAGGGAGGAAGTGCCACGCAGGAGTGTGCCTCTTTGTAGCGACACGGTGAGGTGGACCGTTAGCGCCAGGCAGGTGTTTCCTGAGGGAGGCCGACTGGGGATCATCTGGCCCAAGTGCTGTCTGACTGCTAATTAATGCACCAGGTGACAACGAAAAGTGGAAAAACCTCCAAAAGACCAAGAAAATGTGATAATGCAGGCCCTACGATTTTGGTTCTTTTCTTTATGCTTCCTTAAAGAATGATGAGCTCAACTCTGGAGGCTGTCATTCAAAACCAGCAAAGCCACTCTGCACTCAATTAATTTAATATGAACGATTATAGTGGGCCACTAACCTACTGGGAGCAGCAGTTTTTGATAAAACACCTAAATTAAATTCTCCAAGTTAGGGGGGAAAAAGGGCATTGTTTCCTTTAGTATCATTTGAATACAGAGTTCGTTATTCAGTTCCAGTAACAGAGCAGGCTGTGGCTTCTGAGAAGCTCTGAAAATCCCAGGCAGAAATTAATTAATTCTCAACTGCAAACTTGTAGGAGTGTGGAGTTAGGTGATGTCTAGTTGCCCAGAGATTTGGAGAAGAGCCAGCATGACTTGGTAAATGATACTATTTCCGAATATTGGAAGTGTGTTCTGGTGAACCCCTCCCCTCCTTCCTCGACCTTGCCATTCTGGTGTGGCCCCTCCCCCACAACTTGTACTCTGCTTGTGTCACGCTTTGCCGTGTAGTCAGAGCCCAGGGAGAAATATGTGTGCTCAGACCCAGGATGGAGTCCAGCTATGTTGGTTGCATTCTCTTTGTTCACAGAAGAGAGAGCGCTCTGGAGTCTGGGTTTAACATGGATGAGTCTACGATGCTGTGTGCTGGAGGGGAGATGCCGTCTGGTCCCGGGATGGGGTGGGGTGGAGCCGAATGTGGGGCTGGAGGGAAAGGTAACACAAAGCAGGGCCGCTCTGTGCACTGATGGCCTGGTAAATGGTGCTGTGTCTCTCGACAGGACCAGTTCCAGTTGTTCTCCTGCTCCAAGTGCCCCATAGGTTTGGTTTTACAACTCAGAATAATGCCAGCCTGAGTCCCCATGTGCTCGATTCATATCCTGCATGGGCTTCTCTCTCCTCTTGAATTGCTCAAGAATCTCTGGGGGCTTTCCGTTGTCCTCACGCAGAGTCATTCCTAGGTTCATACTGGTGCTGCGGGGAGCACCCTGGTCTTAAGGAACCTCTGAAGTTGCATCTGGTGGCCACAGGGGGTCACTGTTGGCAGCCATCAGGAATCCGGACTTGGGTGGTGGGGACCTCGGAGGCCTCAGAGTCAGGGAGAAGAGAGTGCTCCTTCCCTTGGCCTACATTTGGCTATGGGTGAGCCTCACTTCTTTCCCTGAGGCTCATGTCTCAGGGGCCATCATCTTGGTGCCAAACCCACCCGTTCCCCAGGCGATAGTTGCTCCAGCAGGTTGAGTCCCCAGGAGTCTGTGTGCACAGCCTTCGATTTCTGGACTGCCTATTGTCCTTCCTCCGGGGGCAGGAAGCCTCCCCGTTTCACAAAATTTTCATTTTCCCCATTTGTCGGATGAGAGCTCCTGACACTACCCAGCCTCTACCCCATACCAATTCCCCACCTCCACCCCTTTCTGCCTTATGTGGGATGGACCCTTTCTGAAGGCAGCATTCCAGTCCCCTTACCTCACAATGAAGACAGCAGTAACAAGAATATATAATATTTAATGAACCTCTACTCTGTGCCAGAGCTGTCCAAGATCCTTCTATGAAATATCTCATTTACCTCATTTACAGAGCAACTCTACAAAGTCTCCACCCCATGAGGAGAAAAAGTGTAGATAAGGTAATTTGAGTTGTCCAGTGTCACGTGGAGCAGAAAACGCAGCAGAAGTTAAACACAACTGCCCACTTACACAATTTAAATCTTTATGGATGCTTTTTCATTTTTTATACACATATAAAATGTATAATGATTCATTAATTTTCAGAGACATTATATTATTCACCCAAGGGGTTACTACAAATTGATAGTGCTTTGAAGCACTGGGTTTCCCCGTGGATGTAACTGGATCATCTGAATTCTGTAAAGGACTGAGTCTTTTCTATCTGGGCAGAGGTAGAAAGGGTCCAAGGAACCACGGGCAAGTTCTCTAGAGAGGGGTCTCCTGACGAGCAGCAGCTAATGATCTTCCAGAACCTCAGGTCCTCCTGGGATCCCGTAGGCACGTCCACCTCAACACATCCGAAGCTCATTCTCCCAAGTCCCCCCAACCAGCTTTGTCACCTGGCTGTCAACGGCAGAAGTTTGGCTAACATCCTGGTCTCCTTTTTGCTTACTGTCAGTCCCCAAACTTACCAAGTGGTAAGCATTCTACTTCCTTCCCATTCTTTGAATTTACACCCTTCCACCCCATTGTCCTGGTACCATCTGAACTTTGACCCCATGGCTCTTTACCTACATTTCTGTTTTCCAAGCCTTTGTTCTTGTTCCTGTCGGATTCATTCCCAACACGGCAGCCAAACCAATCTTTGGGAAGTAGAAACAGCATTTTGCTCTCCTGCTAAAAACATTTCAGTGGCTTCCAGTCACCTTTTGGTAAAGTATTAAAATTAATTGGCCAGTATTTATTGGTCTCCTAAATGGCCTTCTCTGTTTCTGCATCCTCCCCTCTTGCCCGGTCCATCAGAGAGCTTCCCTCCAGCCATGCCGACCCATTCCAGGAGGGATGCCTGAGCTCCCTCTTGCCCCTGGGCCTCTGCCCCTGAGCCTGCTCTGCCCAGAAGACCCTCTCCTTGGCCTCTATTGGTTGAATCCCACGTGTCCACCAGGCATCAGTTTAGATGTCCTTCTCCAGCACAGCTCCACAGTTTGCTGGCGTGGTTCCCTTGCTAGACGGTAAGCTCTCTGAGAGCAAGGACTAGGTCTTGCTCATTGCTGTACCCGTATCTCCTAGTATCAGCTTGGCAGCCGGCTGTTACGCTGACCTTGTGAAAATTAGAAAAAGACACTGCACTATCATCTGCCAGAAAATCGTTACCTGTGTGCACACCTATGATGGTCACGCAGAGACTGCGCCCCCTGGAGGCGTGCAAGGCGCAGCTTCGGTCCTGTGCAGCACAGCGTGGGCACAGAGCGGTACTAAGGACACGTGTGCTGAATAATGTTCACACCCTGCCCGACTGTGTTAGAGTGTTAGAACCCTGCCTCTTGCAGTGACTGGCCTGGCTCGATGTCTGGAGCTATGTAACTGCTTGCAGATTCTGCCGGGAGGAAAACCAACTTCTGCTGTTTGTCTTCGGTGTTAGAGAGCTGAGCAAGGTTGTCCTGAGCACAGATGAGGACGTGATTCCGGACCAGTCTGGCAGTGTTGGCAGCCCTTGGATAAAGGATGGTACTGTCTCCATGGAGGGAAAACTAAGACCCAGGGAGATGAAAACTGGTCCCAGTATAGCCAGACGGTGAGGAGTAAAGCCAAGCAAATGTCCCGAGGCTGCGGCAGCTGAGGTTCCAGGTCTGATATGGGAGAGGTTGGATTCCAAAACCGGGGGGCTCCTGGTTTCTTCCTGAGCAGGAGGGGTCCAGGCTGGGCAGTCCTGAAGAGTGGTGTCTCAGTTTTGGGGAGGTGGCCCCGGGCTAGGCAGGTGTGGATGCATCCCTGAGATAAGGGTCAGAGGTGGAAGGGACCTTCCCCCTTATCTGCATGGGAGAGAGCTGAGGGCTGAGGCGGGGGACACAGTTGGGTACACATCTAGCTGATGGCGACACTTAGGTATGCTCTCGCTTCTTCTATTTTTTTTTCAAGATTTATTTATTTATTTGAGAGAAAGAGTGAGTGTGAGCATGGGGAGGGGCAAAGGGAAAGAATCTCAAGCAGACTCTCTGCTGAGTGCAGCGCCCCCCATGGGGCTTAACGCAGATCTTGACAAAGGGCTCGATCCCATGACTCTGAGATCATGACCTGAGATGAAATCAAGAGTTGGACGCTCAACGAACTGGACCACCCAGGCGCCCCTATGCTCTGGCTTCTTAATGTTCAGCCCAGGGCTCACCAACCAGAATGTTCCAGAATGTCCATTTAAGAGGAAATTGTGGTAGGATACACAACTTGAAATTTACCATTCCATATTATTATTTTTTTAAGATTTTATTTATTTGACAGAGAGAGAGACAGCCAGCAAGAGAGGGAATACAAGCAGGGGGAGTGGGAGAGGAAGAAGCAGGCTCATAGCAGAGGAGCCTGACGTGGGGCTCGATCCCAGAATGCCAGGATGACGCCCTGAGCCGAAGGCAGACGCTTAACGACTGCGCTACCCAGGCGCCCCTGAAATTTACCATTCCAAACTAAAACTGCCCCCACTGAACAGTAAGTCCCGATCCACCCTGTCCTTGGATAAGTGGATAAGGAATTTGAGTTGTCCAATGTCACATGGAGCAGAAAACGCAGCAGAAGTTAAACACAACTTCCCACTTACACAATTTAAATCTTTATGGATGCTTTTTCATTTTTTATACACATATAAAATGTATAATGATTCATTAATTTTCAGAGACATTATATTATTCACCCAAGGGGTTGCTACAAATTGATATTGCTTTGAAGCATTGGGTTTCCCTGTGGATGTAACTTGGAACCACCATTCTCTTTTCACTGCATATTTAACTCTTGTAAGTACAGTACATGGAGTATCAGTGGAACCACACGTGTCCTTTCGTGTCTGGCTTATTCACTTCGCATCCTGTCTTCAAGACGCATCCACGTTGTGGCAGGGATCAGAAGCCCCTTCTTTGGGGCTGGGTAATATCCCACCGTGTGTGTATACCCTACTGCGTTTACCTATTTGTCTTTTGATGGACATCTGGGTTGTTTCCACCTTTTTGGCTATCGTGGAGCATGCTTCTGTGAATATTGCAGTGCAAAAATGGGTTCAAAGCCCTGCTGTCAGTTCTTTTGGGTATATCTCCAGAAGACGAGTTGCTGGCTTTCTCCATACCCTTGCTGGCACTTGTTTTCCATTTTTTCTAATTAAACAAGTTAAAAAACAAATAGCTACCCTCCTGGGGGTGATGTAGTGTCTTATTGAGCTTGGGCAGAAGATGCTTGTGGCTGCTCCCAGTGTGGCTTCTCATATGAGTTTTGGTTATTTTCACTGCGTTAGAAGGAAAAAACCCCATGGGTTTTGGCTGAGGGTTTTCGTGGCAGATTCATGGGATACAGTCTGAATCCATTCCTGATTCTGAGAAGGAACTAAAGCAACCTTTTAAGATTTCAAAGGACAATTTAGGGTAAGCTGCTCGACCCAGAGCGGATTTCTTGTGATTGACCAACAAGGGTATCCCTTCTGGACTGGCCATGAACTCTGGTTTGGACCTGGCAACACCAGGGTGAATGAAAAGAAAAATTTTAACTAACACTTAACCATGGTGTTTAATATGTCCCTGACATGGTTTTAAGTGGCTTACCTTATTAGCTCTCTCAATCCTCATGACAGCTTTATGTTATCTCCATTTTACTTAGGAGGAAACGCAGGCCCAGGGTGATGAAGTCACTTGTCCTGTGTCACACAGCGGGGACGTGGAGCTGGGATCCGAATCTAGGCAACCTGGCTCCAGACTAAGGCTTTGGGACATTTGAAGAAAGGACCAACATCAGGGGCTTGATCGAATAAGACACTGCTTTTCCAGAACACTTCATAATTTCTAGTGTTTTTATGTTTCATTTATTCTCCATGACCACTCCGTGAGGCAGACATTCATGTCATTCTCATTTTGACAGAAGTGGAAACTGAGGCGTAGAGGTGTTCGGGGACTTTGCTAGGGAAGCCGGATGGCGTGTGGCAGGCACATGCAGGAAAGGGACCCAGTGTGTGCCGTTGGTGGGAATGTAAGTCGGTACAGCTACTGTGGAAAACAGTATGAAGCATCCTCAAAAAATTAAAAATAGAACTACCCTATGATCCAGCAACCCCATTTTTGAGGATGTAGATGAAGGAAATGAAAGCAGGCTATTGGAAAGATACCTGCACTCCCATGTGCATCGTGGTATCATTCACAGAGGTCGGGATACAGAAACTACCTCAGGGTCTGTCCTTGGATAAGTGGATAAGGAGCATGCGTGCACACGTGTGTGTGTGTGTGTGTGTGTGTGTGCGCGCACGCATGAGAAAAATAGAAATCTTGTCATCCGCGACAACGTGGATGGACCTTGAGGGCATTACGCTAAGCGAGATTTGTCAGAGAAGGACAAACACTACCTGGTATCACTTGCATGTTGAATCTAAAAAAGCCAACTCGCGGAAGCCGACTAGAATGGTGGTTACCAGGGGCTGGTTGGGGGGAGGGGGCATGGAATGGGGGAGACGTTGGTCCAAGGGCACAAACTTGCAGCTGGAAGATGAGTAGGTTCTGGAGAGCGAACGCGCCTTGACATTATAGTCAACAATGCTGCATTATATACTTCCAAATTGCTAAGAAACTAGATCTTAAATGTTCTTACCACAAGAAAGAACGGTAATTATGGGAGGTGATGGAGGTGTTAGCTAAGGTATGGTGGCAATCATCACAATATACGAATTTGCCAAATCAACACGTTGTCTACCTTAAACTTACACAATGTTATATGTCAATGAAATCTCAAAAACAAAACCAAAAAATGCCAGGGAGGAAAAAAACCCAGGAAAGCTGTCTTGGAGCCGTCCTTGACCCTGTGTGCCTCTGTGTGAGTCCCTTTTCTATAATCAGGGCGGGCAGCAGGTTGGCTTTGCCAAGGCCAAGGCAGAGCCCCCGCTTGCTTCCTGTTCCCAGCCTCGGCCGCTTCCCCACCCCTGAGAGCCGACGGTGCTTGGCCCTTCTGGCTGCCCTGGCTGCCCGTTCATCACAGCTGGTCTGAGTGGCTGAGTACAGATGCACCGGAGAGGGTCCTCAGCGCCGAGAGCGCGGTGGAGTCAGAGCACAGAGTGGGAGGAGCTCAGAAGCCATTGGGCTGGGGAAGAAAGTGGGGCAGACAGGATGCTTTTTTTTTTTTATTTTTTTTTATTATATTATGCTAGTCGCCATACAGTACATCCCTGGTTTCTGATGTAAAGTTTGATGCTTCATTAGTTGCGTATAACACCCAGTGCACCATGCAACACGTGCCCTCCTTACTACCCATCACCAGTCTATCCCATTTCCCCACCGCCTCCCCTCTGAAGCCCTCAGTTTGTTTCCCAGAGTCCATAGTCTCTCATGCTTCATTCCCCGTTCTGATTACCCCCCTTTTCTTTATCCCTTTCTTCCCCTACCGATCTTCCTAGTTCTTATGTTCCATAGATGAGAGAAATCATATGATAATTGTCTTTCTCTGCTTGACTTATTTCACTTAGCATTATCTCCTCCAGTGCCGTCCATGTTGCAGCAAATGTTGAGAATTCGTTCTTTCTGATAGCTGAGTAATATTCCATTGTATATATGGACCACAGCTTCTTAATCCAGTCATCTGTTGAAGGGCATCTCGGCTCCTTCCACGATTTGGCTATTGTGGACAATGCTGCTATGAACATTGGGGTGCATATGGCCCTTCTCTTCACTACGTCTGTATCTTTGGGGTAAATAGGCAGGATGCTTCTTAAGGGCTGAAGGAGGGGGGGTTGTCCTTTATCCTGTGGGCAGTGGGAGCCCCTGAAGGCGTTTGAGGAAGAGAATGGCTGGATTAGAGCTGGCCTTTAGGAGGCTGGGTTTAGCCTCTGTGTGTCTGATGGCTCAGGGCCTCACCCGGCTGGGTTCCAACAGCCTGTCTTCCTCGTTTGCCTATGACTTCTTTCCGCAACCTGTCACTGAGTGTCCCTGCCTCTCAGGGGTGGTAAGCTCTCAAAGGTCGCTGGCTTTTTAGGGCACGAGCTTCTGTGTTTAGTTTGCTGGCTAGTGGCTGCAGAGCTCACGCCCGGCCATCCTGGCCTTCTTTGACCCTCCCATGACAATGCGAGGCAGGCATTATGGTGCTCTTAGTGTCTGGAACGGACAGATGAACCAGCTGGGCACCAAACCTAGATTTCTCCCTGGATGGCTTCTTTTCTCTGGAAAACTTCTACTGACCTTTCCAGATGCTTCCTTTCCTGAGATGGCCGTTGGCTCCCTCACAGAATATGAGAACTGCTGTCCCTAAACCCTGATGATAATTTATCTGTCCCAGATTTCATTGTGTTAGAGATATTTGTCTTATTTTCCCAGGCAGGCTCTGAGCGCCTTGACGGAAGGGTCTGGTCTTTGTTATGTCTGCACCCAGCTCAGAGTTACATACTTAATTGGGCACAGTCATCCAAGGATAGGTACTGGCTGTTGACCGACACCTGTGTATGTAGGCACTGGGATATAGCGATGAACAGAGCAGAGGAAATCCCCCACCTGCCCTTGGGGGGCTCAGCCTACTGGGTCCTCGGCATGTGACCTTCACTTCCATTAATCTTTCTGAGAGACAGCCTTCGTGTTGCCTTCCTCAGGTCTGGGGAAATGTTCTATTATGTTTCAAGAAGAGGTCTTTGACAACTTGAGAGGCAGAAGTGCTCTCTAGCCGGACAAGGGCTATTTACCTCGTATCCTCCAAACACTGACGGAACCCAGTTCTCTGATGTTGGTCGGTTGTGGGTGTTTGCCACATATGTGTGGAATGGGGCTGGAATAGGAATAGACTCTGGGTAAGAGCTGACTCCAGGAGGGGAAGGGGACCTGCCCGGGGCCACGCAGTCACCCGTCATGCACAATTAGAACATGTCCAGCTCCAAGAGTTCTCTACAAAAAGACTTAGATTTTAAAGGCAGATAGGAGCCTGATGAGATGCAATCATACCACAAAAGAGTTGGGTTTAATTCTAGACCTTGCCTCCAACAGGTTGTGTTCCCTCTCTTGGCATTTCCCCAGTTCCAGGACTCCCTTTAGAGTTTTAGAAGCAGCAACACACAGATGTCTTTCCGAGGCTGCCTGGCTGGGACCGGGCCCTGCCGTGGGAAACACAGACAGCTGGAAGGCTGGAGAGAGGGCATCTGGAGTTTGTGGTCTGTGAGTAACAGAGCTACCCGAGGATCCTCTCTCTCCAACACACTCACCCAGCAGCTGTCAAGGCCACCGCAAACCAGAAAAAGGGCAGCAGAACCAGGACACCAGGGTTTCCAACAGCTCAGCCTGTGGTAGCAGGAAGGATGGCTCCTGGCTTGGCTTGGCCACTGACCCAGCTGCGCAAGTTACTGTCCTTCCTCGGGTCTCAGATTTCACATGAGCAACACGAGGAGTTTGGACTGAAGGGTCTTAAATGCTCTTTGGGCTTTTTGTACGAGGGAGCAGGGGCTTGGTGTCAGGTACACCTGGTTTTCAAAGGGAGGGGGCTTGAGAGGTAGGGTGCAGGTGGTGGAAATGGCTGCATGGGTTTTAGGGCCAGCCACACTTGGGTTCCAGACCTGGCTCTGCCCCCTTGTTAGCTATTTATTTTGGGGGTAGTTATGTAACCTTCTGGAGGCTGGTTTTCTGATGGAGAAATAGTGATGGGCCCTGCACCTGGGGGGTCGGGGGAAGCGTCTGTGATGAGATATTGTAGGGAAAGCATGGAACAAGGGCTTGGCACGGAAAAAGCCTACAGTCAGTGTGGGGGATGGCAATGGTATTTGGAGATGCTGACCACCTTGACAGGTGCTGTTGAGACTGGCAGGTGGGCACATGGTTTGAGAAGCTGCTCTAAGCCAGGTGCTCCCAGGAAGAAATATACATAGAGATGTATATTTCCATTCAGAGGTGGCTTGCTCATTCTGGACCAGGGCCACTGGAACAGGCAGATGACCCTAAACTGTCATGAATGTCTCTGCTTCCATGGTGACAGGCAAGCCCAGGGCTGCTGGCCAGAGCTGGGCCTGCCCTTCCCTTCCTGGGCTCTGAACTTCCATGTAGCCCATGTGGGTGAATCCAGGTGAATTGTGAGACTCTGGGTGAGTCCCAGGGTTCCGGGCCCAATCCTGGATTGCTGGGCGTATGGCCTGGGCTGTGGGTCTGGGTGAACACGCTCTCCACCCCTTTCCAGTGCGCAGGTCCAAGGCCGCGGATGAGGAGAGGAGCCGCCGAGCTCAGCGTGCCAGGGATGAGTACCGGCGCCACTCCCTCCGCGCCATCCAGAAGGGCACCGTCGCCGGCCTCAGCTCCATGTTCCGAGAGCTTGGCCAGAGCCACGAGCAGGAGGCCAGACTCTACCACCACCTCCCAGGCCCCGGGCCTCCACCACCCCTCGCCATACCTGTCAGGTGGGTCTGGAGGACTCAGCAAATGCAGCCTGGCTGGGGGATCCAGTCCCTGCTCTGCTCCAATAGCTGTGAAATTTGGAGTTCGTCATTTCCCAGCTGTGGGCCTCAGTGTTCAAGTCTGTGTAATGGGGCCAGAGGGGGGCAATGAGGAGTCTGTTTGGAGATTTCCAATAGCCTCAGAGTTCTGGGAGTCTTAACATTTTGGGGTCTAGGATTCCTTTGAGAATGTTAAGAAAGCTGTGTACCCTCTTCCCTCCAAGATGTGCATATGAAAATACCCAAAAATGTTTGCATATAATTTCAAGCTCTTGAAGGCCCACAGACCCCAGGCTAAGAACTTGTCATATAAGACCTCAAAGGGATTCAATGTGGCCCCGCTGCTGGGAAACCAGGGCTGGCTGCTTTTTCTAACCACAGGTTGTGCTGCTGCAACCCTGGTTCTGATAACAGGTTTGCAGATGAGCGTGGCTGAGTGCAGGAGGGTCCGCACACATGCTGGTGCCTCCGGAGTGGTTGGGCAAGGGGACTTAGGTGACTGCCCATCATTGCCGGAACCCAGGGTCAAGAGGTTGCCTGGAGCCTCTCCACGTTCCACCTGTGCCCACCATAGGCCAGCTCCAAGCTTGGTCCCCCACACCTCCATCCTTGCTGGGCAACTACTGCCCCGTGAGGGTGGGTGGTGAGTGCCTGCTCGGTCCCCGAGCCACAGTTCATCTGTAGAAGAGTCTGCTCTGAGTTTTGCTCTAATCGGGGTTCAGGAGTATTCATAACCCCCTTCTCCCTCTCCCTGCAGTCTAGGGAGGGCTGACCATACCTGCATTTCTTCCTTCCTTTCCTCCCTCCCTCCATTCCTTCTATCTTGTCATTTATAGGATTCACAAACCAGGAAGTTTAGAAGGGAATATAGAGGGGCGCCTGGGTGGCACAGCGGTTAAGCGTCTGCCTTCGGCTCAGGGCATCATCCTGGCGTTCTGGGATCGAGCCCCACATCAGGCTCCTCCGCTATGAGCCTGCTTCTTCCTCTCCCACTCCCCCTGCTTGTGTTCCCTCTCTCGCTGGCTGTCTCTATCTCTGTCGAATAAATAAATAAAATCTTAAAAAAATAAATAAAAAAATAAAAATAAAAGGGAATATAGAAAATGGCTGCCTCCCATTCCTGCCTCCACCTACATGGCTGTCCCTTGCCCCGCAGGGGAGCACTGTCTCAGTGTAGGTGTGCTCTCCACTCCCACTTCCTTTGTGTAGTTGGTGACGTGAAAAGTTGTAGCCCTCTCTTTTTTCCCCCCGGAAAAGCTTGCATACTGTACACAGGGCTCTGCATCTTGACTTTCATTTCCATTTAACTCTATTTTGGAGGACTTTTCATATCAATTCTTAGCTATTCATTTATTTTTATTTACTTTCCTTTTTTTTAAGTAAAGATTTTCTTTTTAAGTAATCTCTACACCCAGTGTGGGGCTTGATCTCACGACCCCGATATCAAGCATCCCGTGCTCCACTGACGGAGCCAGCCAGGCGCCCTGGTTTAGTTTTCCTTTTTATAGCTGTGTTATATTCCACTCCACAGATGTGGTAGAAGTTATTCATCAAAACCTGTTAATGGACGTTGGAGTTGTTTGAAATCTTTGCTTATGACCAACAGTGCCCTTAATGAACAACACTGTAGATGTTCGTTTTACACGCGGGCCACCCCGGGAGGGAGGCTGATGGCTGGTCTCTCCGGGTGCCTGGGTCTGCCGCTCCTGGTATGTGAGGGTCTTCCCTCATGGATGCTGACGTTTGTGCCCTGCCCTGCAATTCTAGAGGGAAAAAAATGCCTTTTCTCTCCCTCGAACATCCCCTCCTGTCCTCTTTTCCATTCCCATCTGTGTGGCTTTGGAAGCAAGCGATAGCAGTGGTCTGTTGGGAAAAATAATAATAGTTGGTGCATTATTATCCGCAGAGTGCCTTCATGCACCTTGACTCATTTCATTCTCTCCACAGGCACAAGTGTGGCCATCGTGCTGAGTCATTCCCACAGTGGCCCTCCCTCCCCTTCCCTCCCCCTCCCTCCATTCCCCCCCTCACTCCCTGCCTCTCCACACTTCATCTCTCTTCTCAGCAGGACCTGGGAGCGCCCGCTGAGACCCATCTCCAGAGAAGTCATAGTCCGCTGGTTTAAGGAGGAGCAGCTGCCTCGCCGAGCCGGCTTTGAGAGGAACACCAAATCCATCGCGCCTTGGTTCCATGGTAGGATGGCTTTCCGGGCGCCACATGTCTGCCTCTCTCTGGGGTTGGGAGGAGGTCCTGAAGGACTGCTGTCATCAGGGGCACTGGAGGACTTTGGACTTTGTCATTTTTGCTCCGCCCCCACAGAGACTGGCCAGTCTCCAAGTGTTAAGGATTGGCTCTCCTGGGTTGCCTGGGGGAGAGTGGCGTGGAGACAGGTCCCATGGCTGTCCTCTGTTTGCTCACTGAATGTGCTGAGTCAAGGCACAGATGTTGATTTCCCCAGGGCATGAGCTGAAATGCTGAGTGGCGTTCACCAAGGCCTTAGGGACCAAGGCAAACATCGCGGAGCAGGAGTCCAGGAGACTGGAGGTCCCGGGGATTCTGAATGTGGATCCATTCCCCTCTCTCTGCTGGGGAAGGATGACCACGATCTTGCCCACTGTTCTCACTCACAGCCTCCTTGGCCATCGGGGGCTCCCCAGAAGCGTCTTCTCTATACTCACAGGACAGGGAGCTCCTGGTGGGCAGGGCCCGCATCTCGTTGTCTGAGCCTGCACCCCAGATCCTGACCGTAGGCTGGCACACTGCAGGCTCTGAACACATACTTGTTGATTAGATGACAGAGTGGCTGAATGAAGAGGTCAGAGTCACCCGAGCATAGAACATGAGAGCTGGAAGGCTCCTTGGAAGTGTCTAGCTCCTCATTTTTCAGATAAGGAAACAGGTCCAGATTGGGGAGGAAGTTTTCATCATATCACCAATAGCCTTGTAAAGTCAAGTTCAAGAATATATTTCAAGCTCATGATCCCAGTCCAGTGATCTGAACCTATAGGGGCCCCAGACCGGGAAACAGGATTATGATATCAGCAGAGACTTGCTACAGTGAAACGGGAGTCGTTTTTGGCCATCAGCCTCTTCTGTATCAGTTAGCTATTGCGACGTAACAAATCACCCCAAAACTCAGAAGCTGAGAACAATTAAGCATTTATGGGTTATTCATAAATTTTGGAATCAACAGGCAGTTCTTCTGGGATGGGCCAGGCTCAGATGATCTGGGCTGAGCTTACTCATGTGTCCCCACACAGTGGGCTGGTCTCCTGGGTGTTGGCTTCTCCAGGAGACACTTGCCTGAGACATCTCCGCTCTGCTCCGTATGGTCTCTTATTCTCCAGTAGTCTGGCCAGACTGCGGGGTTTCTTTGGAAAAACTGCATGCTGGCCTTGCCCCCGGAGTCTTCCCTCCCTTAGCAGCGCTGAGCCCAGCTTTGTCGGAGGACTCCCCTGCTCTTCTGCTGCGATTAGCCTCCATCAGACTCTGACCTGCCTTTGCTTCACTTCTGCCTGCCTCCTGGGAGTTTGGCCTGCCTCCACCTTGGCCCATGTGTCCTTGCAGTGTGAACTACCTGCCAGCTTCCTGGCCAGCCTCCCTGTGTCCTCAATTCCATCCGGATGGAGAGCTGACCTCAGTGTCGTGATGGGCACTGGAGATCGTGCGTTCTTAAGGGCTAACAGGGGGCCCTCACAGGCAAGCTGTGGGCATGGCTCCAGCTCCAGGAAAGGCAGCTGGAGTGAAATCATGCAGGGGCGAGCAACACCATGTGCCCCTTCATCCCCACATTCAGGAGCCGGAGGAGTTTGTGAACTATTAAGTGTAGGCGGTAGCCATACTGCAGGTGGGATGACTGAATGTAGCATTGTTCAGGGACTGTCCAACATCATAAAGGTCACAGAGGCACCACTCAGTTCACACAGGAATGTCTTCACTGGTCTGCCTGTTTCACAATTTATCCTTCACACAGCATCCCGAGAATATTTTAAATATAAATCAGGTCCAGTCACCCCCTTGCTTAATACCCACTGCTTCCTTCCCTTTCTATTTGCAATGAATTTCAAACGCCAGCAGGGCCCCAGATGATGGGTCCTGCTTCCTGCTCCAGCCTCATACCACAGTTCTCGCCTCATCCACCTTGCTTCCACAGCTCTGGCTTTTTTCCTTTTCCTCAAACAAGCCATTTTCTTTTCTGTCCCAGGCCCTTTGCACTTGCTTTTGATATGCTTGGTACTGCTCTTTTCCGAGCGTTTTGCATGGAGGATGCATTCTTATTTCTCATCTCAAATATCTCCTTCTCAGAGAGGCCTTTCCCGAATCCTTACCTAAAGCAGCCTTTGCCAATTTCTCTCAACTCACTTCGTGCATCCCTTAAAGAGTGCTCACTCAACTGCTATTTATCATGTTATTTGCTTTTGTCTGTTCCCTTACCTGAAGGTAAGCCTGTGAAACTAAGACCTTGCTCCTTTTCTCTGAATGCCTCAAGAATGGATGAAGGTGGGAATGGAGTGCCAGATTAGAGCCAGTCTTCCCAGTCCCAAAGAATAGCCATTGCTTCTCCACACTGGACCCTGGTAGGTCTGGTAGGTGTGTGGTCTTCTGAGGGCCTGTTGAGTGTAGCAGCCTCCCCCTCCAACCCCAGTCCTCCACATATCCTACAGAAGGACGGAGAGGCTCCTTATGGCCCAGAAAAGAAAAGAGTCAACATTCACAGGTGACTGCACCACACATCCCTGCAGCTGGTCCCAGGGGATTCCCTGCTGCTCACTTCTGTCCCAGTTATGTGTCCCTGTAGCCCTGAGAGAACTTCCTTTGAATTGTTGCTTTCCTTTTCATTCCTCCGTTAGAAGCATGGAAGGACATCAGCAGCACCTTAGCGCCTGCATCCTGGGGCTCTGAAGTTCTGTGGAGGCGGGGGTGGGGCAGAGGCCCTGGGGGCTCCGCAGTGCTTGTGGTAGCCGGGGGCAAAGGCACGACAGTGGTGCTCGAATTCATCTCTAGCTTTATTTTCTAACCTGATGAAAAAAAAATGTCATTTATAGTGTCACAGAACAAACAGAACCATGATTTAAGTCTTATAATTTATGTAACTGATTTCATGTTCTCTTGACAGTTCTATCATAAAGCATGCAGGAAAGTTGCTAATACACAGAAGGAACTATTTAGTGACAAAGTTTTTATTGATCTGTGACAGAAGGAAAGAAAAAGGCTCATGGACGAGGGTGGCCAACCGTCTTTGCTTGGAAAGGACTGTGTCATATTCTAAGAAGATGATATCCTTTCCTCAGTCGTAGTGTGAAAATGTTCTATCTTTTATGAATTGGTGGTGATAGTAAGCAGCAGTTATTTTTATATATTGCTCTTGCTCAGAAAAGCAAAAAGCTACCAGCCCCGTGTTAGTTTCCAAACTCTTGAGGGTAACTTTGCTTCATACCTAAAATCCCAAAGTCTGGAACTACTGGTGTGGTCCAACTTCTTCCCCAGTGGAGGCATTCCCTGACAGCATCCCTGAGTGCCTCCCCAGTCCTTCCAGAGATGGGGCTACAGCCTATCCTGCCCACAGGCAGCCTGCTCCCGTTTAACTGTGAGGGAGCCTTTGCCTCAGGTGGGCTGGGGGTTCTGCTCTCAACTGGTCTTGGCTGGACATCTCAGTGGGGGCAGCTGGGCTCCCCGAATCCCCCACGCTCCCCCCAAGGACCAGCAGGCTAGCCCAGGCATGCTTTTCCCAGGGACCAGAGAGCAAGGGGCATTCTAGGCTTGTGAACTAGTCTTGGAAGCAGGACACTGTCAACTTTCACCTCATAACATTGGCCACAATATGTCACAGAGTTCAGGGGTGGGAAAGCATACCCTGCTCCTTTCCTGTGAAGGAACTGTGAAGCTGTATGTCAAAGGGTGTGAAGACAAGCAGGGAAGGAGAATTTGGCCAATAACGTAATCTATTACAACCCCAGTATTAATCTTTTCTTTCCTGGGTAAAGCATTCCTTGTTAATTTAGCTGGAGTTTAAACATTTTTTAAAAAAATATTTTATGTATTTATTCTAGACGGAGAGCACACAAGGGGGGAGGGGCAAGGGAAAAGGAGAGAGAATCTCAAGCAGACTCCACGCTGAGCATGGAGCCCGATGTGGGGCTGAGATCATGACCTGAGCCAACATCAAGAGTTGGACGCTTAACCAACTGAACCACCCAGGAGCCCTGATTTAGCTGGGTTTTAGGGTAGTTAGAAATGACCACTGTGACTCCTAGTTCCTTCCCTTCCCTCAAACACATTTGGATGCACTGTATGCTCCAAAGAGTAATGTGGACAAGGAGTCTGGAGATGTGGAGTCCATTCTTGAACCTAGCAATTCTGTGACCTTGGGCATGTCCTTTGAATCCCCATCTATGAAATTGGGATTTTTTTTTTTTAAGATTTTATTTATTTATTCGACAGAGATAGAGACAGCCAGCGAGAGAGGGAACACAAGCAGGGGGAGTGGGAGAGGAAGAAGCAGGCTCATAGCAGAGGAGCCTGATGTGGGGCTCGATCCCACAACGCCGGGATCACGCCCTGAGCCAAAGGCAGACGCTTAACCGCTGTGCCACCCAGGCGCCCCTGAAATTGGGATTTTAACATTGGTTTCAAGATCAAGCCAACAAATGTGGTTTGTCCACCCTAATGAGCCATGTCGGTGTGAGTGCTGATGTCTCCTGGAGTCTGCGCTGGGCCACCAGAGACCCCACCCACTCTGGGAAACAGAGTGCAGGGATGGAGGGGAGGGGAAAGAGAACTGGCTTCCTGCTGAGACCAAGGAGTTCTCAGTAGTCTCCTTGGTTAAAAAGAGAAAGTGGTAAAGTTGTTCCTCCTTTCTCCCTTGTTCATTATCGTGTCCCAGGGGTTGTAAGAGAGTCTTCTAGTTCTACAAAAATACTCCCGAGAACAGCAAGTGCATATGAGCTTGGCTTTGGGGGGGGGGAATCTATTTTTGTACTTCAGCACATATCTAAAATTATTAAGAACATCCTCCGTCTGAAACACTGGCTCAGTCGGACCCCATTGTTCTTCCTGTGCTTTACTTGTAGAAAAACAGTCACAGTGTGATCCACGGTTTATTGTCTTGGCAACAACGCACTGGCTGTCTTGCAGCTTGCCCGCAGCGCTTGGTGGGGAGCGGGGCTAGGCAGTGGCTGATGCAGTTGGTGTTGGTAAACTATTCCCACAGGACCCTGTTCAGGTCCTGGGAGTGGATCTTGAGCACGCCCTCTCCTGCATTCAGGTGGGGTGTTATTGTCTTGCCTTTTCAGACAAGCGCCAAGCCAAGTGGGGGCTTCCCCAGGGAGGAGGTACTCCCCCCGCCCCCCTCCACGTGGACAGTGCAGTCTGCAGGGAACCCAGCAGTGGGGAGTGGCTTTCCATGCAAAGCTTGAGCTCCCAAGTGGAATGGGCACTGTTTCCTGCCTTTCCACCCCGTGACCTCAGAGCATAGTTAGAAGACAGGAATGTTGAAGGTCCTAGAGCTGCGAGGTTCTAGAAGGGGCCCAAACCTTCAGACTCCTTGCTCTTGATAACAGTGAATCTCAATGTGTTTGGGGGAAGGGAAGGAAATAGAGGTCATTGTGGTCATTTTTCGTGACTACCCCGGGGGAATGTTTGTCTTGGAAAAGCCTTCGTGTGGGATGGATGGGAGAACAGGGCCACCACTTCTCAATCTCTGGAGTTCTGTCTTGAGAAAAGGAGATTATTCAAGAGGATATTCAGAGCTGGGGGCTAGGACTTACAAGAGACACATTTCACTTCAAGAGAAGAAAGAGCTTTTTGGTGGTTACAGCTTACTACTGGGCAGTCTGGATGGCTGGTGGACTCACCGGGTGAGGGGATGGGGGTCTTTAAGCTTTCTGTCCTTGGCGACCAGGACACAGTGTGATTCTGAGCGCGTGTTCCGTTGTCATGACTCCGGACCACGGGCTCTGCTCCTGCTGAGCCTCCAGTTTTCTCTGGTGCTCCGGTGCATTGGAAACTACGGCCAGGGCGCAGGGACGGCCACCAGGGGGCGCCCGGGAGTCTGCGGGCTGAGGATGAAGGGTGTTCTTTTCCCGTGACTGTTGGCTTCTTTGCCTCGCTCATTTCCCTGTTGCCGGTGGTGTTTCTGGTGTAGGAGCTGAGGTACCAGCAGGGGGGACCCCCTCTGGATGGCCCTTCTGGGAGTCCTGCGGGTGAAAGACAGACTCACCAGGCTGCCCAGCAGGGAGGCAGCTCCTTGTGAAGTGGGCAGGATTGCGCCCGGAAGGCAGAGGCCGGGTGGGAATGGAGTCTTGACTCAGCTCCTCCGTCTGCATGCACCGGGAGGGCCCCTCTTCTCTGAGCTGCACGGAGCTGGGAGGACTGGGATCGGCCGACCGGTGCTGACCGTAGGCGGTCCTCCTAGCACTATGCTGTTGCGCAGGCCTGCGTGTTTCCGTGCCGGTGTAGGGTACGGGTGGCTCGTGAGCATCATCTCGCGGGAACTCTCAACTGCCCTCCACCCCGTCATGGTTGGCTTTTTACAGGTGGTCATCCTGAGGCCCAGAGAGCTTGGGAAACCAACCCCTGTCACCCGCAGGAGGCACAGGAGCGGGAATGAGATGCAGGGCTTCTGGATCCTGGCCTTTCCTACTCCATTTTGGCGGTTCCTTGACTATATTGCTACTCAGGGAGGGAGATTGGGGCACAAAAGTCTTCCCTCTGGATTCACTGTCCCTTACTGTATGTTCATTTGAAACTTTTTCTTTTAATAAAGATTTTATTTATTTGAGAGAGAGTGAGAGTGAATGAGAGGGAGAGAGAGAGAGAATCTGAAGCAGATTCCACACTGAGCACAGCCCGACGAGGGGCTCGATCCCACAACTGTGAGATCATGACCTGAGCTGAATGCTTAACTGACCGAGCCACCCAGGCCCTCCTCACTTGAACCTCTTTTAGATGCAGCCTGAGTTCTTTATTTTAAATCTCACCCCTGCTCATTCTGTGACTTTGTGGACTAGAGCTGCCGCTGGTTTCCTGGCCCAGCTAGAGGGAACATCTGGGAATGGCCTGTTTGGCCTTTGGGAGTACTCTCAGATGCTAGTATTTCTGGGGCCGAGATGGAGAGAGTGAGCCAGCTTGGGCCCCATCCTTGGTGCCCAAGGGGGAGGACAGGGGACCCTGGGGAGGCTGGAAGCTGTCGAGAGGTAGCAGCCAGCATGGGGGAACCGGGCACCAAGGACCCAGGCACTAAATCCATGTTAAGCAAGGACTAGCTGAAGAGAAAGTAGTCATACCCACTTTGTACTGCTGTTATGAGGATTAAGTGTATAATATTTATAAAGTGTTTAAAACATTCCTGGCGTACAAATGCTTACATTTATCATACGGAATAAATAAACACGGTAGCCTTTGGAGATGCATATCAGGATCTGAATATGTAAATGGTGGCCTCCCACCCTGAGGCTAGGCCACTGCTGTCACTTGGAAGGAAAGAAAAAGGTGCCATCAAATGATTGCATAAAAGGAAGATGATATTTAGCCCCCCCCCCATAAAAGCACAAGTCTGCATTTTCTTACATCATGACTCTGATCCCCATCTTGAAATGTGTTTTGAAAGCTGTGAGGGTAACACGCGGGTCATTTGGAAGGATGGTTGTCATGTGGCAGATACATCACGTCAAGTCAGATTGCGAAGTTTCCTCTCCTGAGCAGAACGGGGAGTGGAAATTTCCCACCAACTCGGATCCCAAATGCAAAAATTTCTAAAGAGGGAAAAAGTAGGTCAGTTGACCTACTTTCCTCTTAAGTTCTTGCTTAAGCTCTTCCAACTAAGAAATAAAGGAATCTTTTTCCTTCTTTTAAAAAAATTGTGCACTGGCTGTAAAGTCTCAAAAAAGGATTACAAAGAACAGCAGCATTATTTTTTTCTTTAGGAAAGCATAGATCGTAATGGTGTTTTCAAGATCTTAACTCTTTCCTTCCGGCTGTCTGTAGCTCCCTGCTTTCAGTTTTAGCCTTTTGTGTCTTGTCCAGCTAACACTTTGATTTTGGTTGTTCTGCTGAGATCTTTGTCTTCCTACCCCGGGTGGAGGTAACTAAAATGTATGGGAAGGGACAGAGCTTGGGCATCTAGTTGGATTTGAGAGAGCTGAATTTGTCTCTTTTCTATTTGGATTTAAAAAAGCAGAGTAACCACAAACCATGATGTCTGTTGATGTAATTGATTTAATATTCTTCCGACAGTCCCATCATATTTCTGGTGGTGACAAACTCCTATCTTCCTATCTTCCTAACTCTGGGAGGTTCCTATCATAGGTTAGACCCTTCCTCAACTCCAGCAGGCTATTTTGGGGTTTTCTTTGTTCCAGACTCTGTAGTCTAGTTTCCCACCTGTTCCCAGCCCCAAGCTCCTCCCAGCCCTGGTACCCAGCGCCCCAGCTCATGCCAGAGCCATTGGCCTCCCATTTTCCTGAGGGCAGGCTCGGGGTTGAGCAGGAAGATGTGGTGGGGGGCAGGGCACAGCTGCTGTCTTCCAACCACTAAGGTCCCCCAACCTGTGAGAGGCCTCAAGGTCAGGACGTGGAGCATGAGGTGGAAATCATAAGGTGTTGACTCTGGCACAGTCTGATGAACTTTTTGGCGGTTAGTTGTCCTGAGAGATGGAATAAGCTACCTCCAGGCGTCCCAAGCACCCACTGCTGGGCTGTGTAAACTGAAGCCAGACAGCCCTTTAGTCAAAACCATGAGAGCACAGCTGGTCCAGTCTGATGGCCATTAGGTCAGATCGCATGACTCTTCTCCCCTCACCTTCCCACCAGGAGCTGTTCTCCCTCTGCTTATCTGAGAAACCAATATGGTGGCTTTGACGTTTGCTAGAGAATAAAGTCTAGTCCCTACAGGAGTGGAGAAGCCTTTCTGGAAATGAAAACTCCTTAATGTTTATGCATAATTATGAACAGTGTATCAGACTCAATTCCCTTCTGCTCCGTAATTAAGTTCTTCATAGATTTATGCGCCAGAGCATTTGCTTACAGGTTTCATTCCGAACAATGATGCTGCTTTTGGGCGTTTGTGATTCACACTGCCTCTCACCAGCCCTCAAGGTGCACAGGCCAGGAGGGTGTCCCCTACCCATGAGACAGTTTAGAAATGCTTCCCGGAGGGGAACAACATGGCTTGCATATGCAATCAATGTACGGCTCTTCCTGCAATCGACACAAATACACCGCCCCCTGCGGGCAGTGGGGCGTTACCGACATTTGTGCAGTCGAGTTGCAAGCGTCAGCGCACAAAGAAAGCAGAATCCCTTTACTTTTCTACATTTCTCCCATGTCATGAAGTTATCACCCCTCCCCCTTCTTCTTTTTGGGTCGTAGGGGAAAAAATAAACTCTAGTCCATCTTTTTTTTTTTTTTTAAGATTTTATTTATTTATTTGACAGAGATAGAGACAGCCAGTGAGAGAGGGAACACAAGCAGGGGGAGTGGGAGAGGAAGAAGCAGGTTCACAGCAGAGGAGCCTGATGTGGGGCTCGATCCCATAACGCCGGGATCACGCCCTGAGCCGAAGGCAGACGCTTAACCGCTTTGCCACCCAGGCGCCCCAAACTCTAGTCCATCTTGTTTAACTTCGTCCTATTCAGTGGAGTCATCTTTTTTCGGGAGACTAGGTCTTTAGGATTTTCTCCCCTCTCTGCTTCCCTCCAAGAGGGCATCGGAGTATTTGGGGCTTCTCTCCAGTGTGAGGAGGTTGTCAGGGGCAGGTTGCCCCTGTTCGGCCTTTGTCGTGCATGAAGGTAGGTGGCTGAGGGATAAGAGAGGCTGGCCCCTGGGTCTCTGCTGCGAAGCCCTGGACCGTGTGTGGGGCTGCGTCTATCTGGAGGTTTACGGAAGCACTGCTGGCATCCCTGGAAAGGGGACGCTTAACCTTGAACTGGTCCTCAGGGGTGCAGTGCTTGCTCTCCATGGGGTGTGGCTTGTTGGCCTCTCCTGTGAGAGGTCACTTCCTTGACCTCTCACACGACTCTCTGGAAGAGGTAGGAATAGGGGCAGTTAGGTAGTTACACAGTGTTTATAATAGCACATTCATTGACTTATTTAATCCTGTGTGCTTCCTGCTAGCATTAGCCCCATTTCACCGATGAGAAAACTGAGGTACAGAGAATTGAGGTCACTTGCCTGAGGCTCCCTGTTACTGAGTGGGGGCCGTGGGGCTCAAACCCTGGCGATCGGATCTAGAGTCCATGCCCCATCTGTGATGTGAAGCAGCCCTGTGGACATCTCACAGACGAGAGACTGTGTTACATAACTGCCCCAGGGGCATGGAGGACTTGGGGGGGGCAGTTCCTTCCCAGTCCAGAACATCTCGAGGAGGAAGAGACGGCTATTCCTTTAGGAGACACCCAGCATCTGTGGGTCGTAAGGTCAGCTGTTTCAGCTGCCATGCCTTATTCTTGGCTGAAGCAAGTGTCCGCTCCTTCCTAGGCCAGTGCCGCCCTCCCACAGAATGACAGAAGAGTGACCTCCAAGTCTTGTACAGTCTGCAAAGTCCTTGTACAATAAATGGAGTAAAACAGGGAATTGCCAGGGTTAGGAATTGTCAAATAACCTGGGCAGGGCCTGAGGTGGCAGGCTCTCTGGAAAGGCATTTCTGTAATTTATTATTAAGCTTCTGTTGTGTTAGATACCGTGCAGGGCATTTGGTGGTAAATTCAACTGACAGCTTCCCTGCCCTCATGGAACTTATATTCATTTTCAAGTAACACAAAAAAACCTGATATAGTCAAAAGGAGAATTTATTTGTTCATGTGACTGAAAAATCCAAAGGTAGGGCCGCCTTCAGGCTTTGCTTGATCCAGGGAACTTAAGGTTTCAGCACCTGGCCTTTCTCCATCTCTCAGCTCTGTGGATGTGCTTTTTTCTCAATACTCCCAACACTGCTAGTCCCCACACCCTGCTTTGTTGGGTCTGGTTTGGTCACGTGCTCACTCCTGAACCAGTCACTATGGCCAGAGGCACCAGACCTCTCTGATTGGCCAGGCTTGAGTCACATGACCATCACCGGCGAGGAGTAGAATCCATCCCATTGCAACGACATAGAAGTGAGTGAGGGGCGTGGCTTGCCAAAAGAAGGTCCGCGTCGCCTCGCCAGAAGAAGGGCAACTGGTCGCGGATGGGCAAGACCAAAGGATGTCTACCATAGAGAGGAACAAACCCGTCCTTTGTCCTCGTGAAACTGTCAGTCCAGTCAGCAAGACTGACATGAAACAAATAATCATTTTATACTTTAAGGTGAAGTTAGTGCTACACAGGATCCTTGGCTAGCCGGCTTCATAAGTCCTTCTGCTGCGAGGTTGGAATCCCCTGTCCCAACAGCAGCGTTAGTGATTTGAACCTGGTATGTCGGCTTGGAGCAGGCGGGCCCGGGCATGGGATATTGTGCACGGCTATCTCTGGAACGAAGAAGCTTGTCCAGTGAAACTCTTCTCTCGGCAGTTAGCGTGGTTAAATTTCATTTGGAGTTATAAAAAATGGCATGTGAACTCATTCATTGCAATCTCTGTGGCTGTAGGATGCTTTAAGAAACTGTTAAGAATGAAGAGCTTAATAATTCCAGCCTCTAATGATACCGTCTGGAAAGTATGGCAATAAGAAAGGGAAGTCACAAAAATGAGTGAGAAATGGCTAACCGGTTGATGGAGGAGCTGCCGGCTGGTGAGGCGTAGCTGCAGTGAGAGCTGTAAGAAATATGCCCATCAGATAAATCAAGACTCATAAAAAGTAAAACATCGTGTCTGGCCCGCCTGCATTTTGTTCTTTTCAGAGAGAAACCCTAACAGAAATAAAAGGAGCTCATTTGGTTACTCAGGTTAAGTTTGGAGCCAGTGATTTCAGGGACCCGGGTGGCGGTGGAGGAGGGGCTGGGAACCGAATCCAGGATTTGCTAACATGTGGATTTATGGGTCCCTTATACCCGAGCGTCTTTTGGAGGTGTGCTTCAAGTGCCTTTCTTTTCCTGGGGCTGCCACCACTTAGCAGCCGTGGAATCGATATTTTGCTAGCAACCTGAAGTTGGTGGTGGTGGTTGGGACTATCTGCGTGGGGTGCAGGGAGATAATTAGGGGAGGCTTAGCGAAGATTGGTTTACTTGTTTTTATAAGTGATCTTACCTTGACAGGACCTCTGTTTCCTGATAATGCCTAAAAAATAACTCTCAAAATGTCCAGTTTCTTTGGTTTTAAGAGTCTCTTTCAGTTTAACTCAGTTACATTCTAGCAAATATTCAATCTTTCCAACATCCTCTTCCCCAAATGGTGTCTGAGTGTAGCGGGAGCTCATGGCTTGGGAGGGAGCCAAAGAAAGGCCCTGGTTGGCCCCTCAACTCTGGACCGTGTTCTTTGCGTTTACGAATCCAATGATGGTCCACCGCTGTGGGAAGCATCTGTGAATGTTGGATACTGAGCATAGTTGGGGTCTGGGGGTCCCCTTGTCCACACTGATTATCCCTCCAACTTGACTTGGCCCTGCCTTGACTCTTGCTAGGCCTTCTGGGTTTCAACAACTGCCATCAATGAACTGTTAGAGAAGACCATCCACCCCAAAACCTAGGTTCTGGGGTCACCTTGCCTCTTTTCTGGGCTGTGCTCTTAAAGATGTTTATTTTTCAAAAATACCCTTAAGTCCTAAAGGTTCAGTTCACTGGCCACCTCTTCATTCCCCTGTCCTCATTCTTTATTATCATTGTGGAAAGAAACCAGGCTGTCCCTTATTTGTTTATTTTCTTACTCTCCTTTAAGCTCCACCCACGTTCCCCTTCTTCTTCAATAAGCAGCCGTCCTGATGATAATGAGTATCTGTTCAAAGGGTTCTTGTATATACATTATATTATGTATATATCACCCAAGGGAAGTTATTCTACTCCTTATTTTCTTTTTTTCTCATGGTAACGTTACATATGATTTGACCTTGATGCTTTTCTGTGGCTAATTTTTTAAAAAGATTTTATTTATTTGAGAGAGAGAGAGAGAGAATGAATGGGGAGGGGCAGAGGAAGAGGGAGAAGCAGGCTCCCTGCTGAGCAGAGAGCCGATTGTGGGGCTCAATCCCAGGACCCTGGGATCATGACCTGAGCTGAAGGCAGGTGCTTAACCGACTGAGCTACCCAGGAGCCCCACTTCTGCTGTTTTTGTGATGTGTCCACAAAGAGGGCAGCTAATTTCCTGGGGTAGACAGGCTCTGTTCCCCTCCCCCACATGGGTCTGGACCTTCTCCTTCCCTTTCTTTTCTCCTACCTTGCTCAATTTTGATTCCACTCCCATTGCTCAAAGGTGGCCCCGGAGGGTGTCACCATGGGCCTCTTGCCCTTCCCCCGAATTGGGGAAGGTAAACCCTCCCCAGGTTTCAGCTGCTGTTCTTTCTTACGTTGGCCTCCTGCTTTCCAGTGAATTCCTATTAACTGCTCTTGGGTCCATTGGTCACCCTTATTTCTTTCTTCTTCTTCCTGTGGGAACACTTGTTATCATGAAGGTCTTGGCATTGATCAACTCTTCTCACCTCCATTTGTATCTGGGGTTCATGAGACTACCTTGCCACCCAGTTTTGTTGGAAATGTAGTCCATGGACTTTGGGTTTTGTTCTTGACTTGTTCTGCTTGTTTCTCTTTGGGATTTGGAGAGATTGGAAGATGCTGCTGTTGCCACCACCTCTCTACCTTGCACTTAAGTACATTGACACGAAAGGTGAGGTGCTTTAAATATCATTTGTGTCTCTCACTTTATCTCGTGGAACATATGTGAGGAGAGCCATGCTGTTTCTACCTGTGGCCTATTATTTCTAATTGCTGCACAGTATTCCACAGGGTGTAGTTACCTAATTTTGCTCATCCTCGCCTCGAGTCCTGGACACCCACGTTGCCCTCAACTTATCAGCACCACAAATTAATCTAAGAACCAATTACATTTCTTGTCCTGGACCCTTACGGAACTGTGTGAGGATTTCTTTATAATATATCTCAGGAATGGAATTGTTGGACCAGAGGGTAAATGTGCAGTTAATCTGATGGGGGGGTGGTTCCAGTGACTCTCTGGAAGGCTGATCCCATCCTGATTCCCAGCAGCCATACATGACGGTTGCTCTCCCTCCAGGTTCCAAATCCCACAGCAGAACGTGGTGGAAGTCCTGGCTCCCCTCCAGGACTCACAGGAACTTGGGGAGGCTGGCAGCCATCACCTCCAGGCTGTTCTGTCTCCAAATACATCATCACACTGCCTAATTGTGGCTACATTATGCAGGCACATGGCACCTGCTAGATTCTCCACAAAATTGGGATATGGGACTCTCCTAGCTTCTCTGTGGGGTGCAGAGACATGAGTGGGGGCCCTCCCTTTAGTCCTCCTTCCCCTCTATCCCACCCCAGCCCACGAAAAGCTCTTTCCCATCTGATAGCGACTTCTCACAGGCCCTACCTATGTCCCCTCTAGAGTAGGTCTGTAAAATGTGTTCAGACTTCCAAGTACTCAAAATATAGAGGGAGCTCGTAGAATGTAAAAATCCACTTTTTACGTCTTTGCCAGCCCTGGCTTGCAAGACTGTTTACCCTCTAGCTTACTGAGTCTCAAACCTGGCTGCATATTGGAATTACCTGAGAAGATTGTAAACTTTACTGATGCTTGTACCCAAAATGAATTAAATAAGACTCTGTCAGAGTGGGCCGGGACTGAGAACCCTGCTCTAGGGACTCAAAACAGCCAATACTGACATTTAAAGCTCACTAGTGATCCTTTATTCCTGGGTGATAACCTCCCCATCCCTCAAAGCACATTGGCCGACTTTGAATGAATGTCATAGCGGGATGTGTGGGGAGGTGCAGGGCCATGATATTTAAATCCGTAAAATATTAAACATCGGATATATGCCGTGTGCGCACATAACGGCTGTAAAGGGCACAAAGGAAGCTTCAGAAGTGGAAACGCAACCCATCCTGGAAGCACGTGTGTGCTTCTCTGCTTGGTCACCCAGGTCCTTCCACCGGACGTTATCCCTCTCCCGAATATCTGCTCTACCAGGTCTTTGCTTCATTTATTGTTTATATAGTAATCTCCAAACACTGTAGCCTTTAGTTTTGTGAGATTTTCACTTTAATACCAATGGAATTATAGCGTAGTTATTTTTTAGTTATTAGCTTGTTTCACGCTTCATTGAAAAAAGACCTTTCCTCCTCGCATTTTCCCACCGCTGCTGTGAAGGAGGTTATAGCACTCTCAATGCCTATCTTTCAGTGGTTAATTGAGAGGATGTAACATGCATATTTCACATATTCTCAAGTTTATATGTATCTTTACCCTCTTCCTAAACACACAGAATTTTTATTTTTATTTTAAAAAATTCTTTTAAAGTTTTATGAATTTTACTAATCTCTACACCCAACCTGGGGCTTGAACTCATGACCCCGAGATAAAGAGACACATGCTCTTCGGATGGAGGCAGCCAGGCTCCTCAACACACAGAATTTTTAAAGTCCAGTGATTCTACTCTCAACTGATCAGATGTTGTCAGTATGAACGTTCTTTTTTTAAATCCTCAAATTATCCATTATTAATATTGTTTTGCAAGTCCATATATCTTTTTAAATTTACTTGCAGGGTCTATGCTCATCCTTCCTTCTAGCCCCTCAGATTCTCTGTTCAGGATCAAATTTCTTCCACCTGAAGTACATCCTTTAGATTATCTTTGATAGTCATTTTCTCACCTTTTTTTTTTTCCTGAAGTTGTCTTTATTTCGTCCTTTTCCTTGAAAGATAGTTTCATTAAATACTGTTATTTTTTTTCTCAGCACACTGAAAATATTATCCCATTGTCCTCTGGCTTCTACTGTTGTAACAGAGAAGTTAACCATCAGTCTAACCGTTCATTCTTTGAAGATAATCTGCCTTTTCTCTCTGGCTGACAGAATGAGACCCTAAGTCACTTTGGGCAGGTTTGCTGTGATGTGTCTTGGACGAATCCCCAATCATTCACTCTTTAAATATGGCCTCCTCTCCTTCCTGCCTGTATTCTCCTGGATCCGGATCGCACATGTGCTAGGCCTTTCAGCCCATCCTCCATGTCTCCTCCTGTCCTGAGACTTAAATTAAGCTTCTCTTATGTTCCATTTATATAAATGTGCCATGGGGGCATCCTTCTTAGTCTTGGCTGTGACTCTTCACTCATTGTGTCCCTCCTTCTCCCCTCCCATGTCATCAGCTCTGCTCACTGCTTGTACCCAGAATCGACCCGGCCCCAGAGGCTCACTTCACATCCCCTTCCGTTGCCACTCTCAAGCCTGTCCTGACTTTCCCAGGTCACATCCTCCTTCTGTGTCTTTCACAGCAGCACTTACTGTCCTGTGCATGAGATGACAGGGTGTAGAGCAAAGAGCACTGGACTTGGAGTCTGAAGACCTGCGTTCAAATTCTGGCTCCAGCACTTACTAGCTCTGTGATCTGCAGTAAGTCACTTTTCTTGCTGACCCTCAGTGTCCTCAGTTATGAACTGATGATGATTGAGATGTTAGGAGGACCGAAGGGGATGAGGGCCACAGAGTCCCCAGATGGTGCCCAGGGCTGGCTGTGATGGGGGCTTCTTACATAACCCCCGATGTGTCCTTTGGCCCCCCTGCCTCCACACAGAAGCCTTCGCTGGCAGACTCGTGGTCCAGGAGCTGGAGCGCAGTGCCACAACTCCGGAAATGGAGCTACGAAGCAATCCCCACATGAGGAAGCCCTCACTGCATTGAGATCCCTGGCTTGCCTGCCTCCTGTTAATACCTCCCGGGGCCATCTTTTCATCCTTGAACATTCTCACATTCTTCTTCTGTTTAGGGGATCATCAGTCATTTCTCATTGCCATTGAAATTAAGTCCAGAATCCTTCTAATGGTATGGAGAGCTCTTGGGGGCTTGGCCCCTGCCGACCTCTACGTATCTCACCATGGCTTCTGCCCGGCTCCTACTTTGGCCCTCCCTCCAGCCCCAAAGAACCGCGTGCTAATCCTTTTTGCAAACAGATCCTTGCCTCATACCTCTGTTCACCTTTCTGGTCTCAGTCTAGCTGTCACTTCACCCTTGGCACCAGAGCTGGGGGGGGTGCCTCCCCCGGGTGCTCCCACAGTACCTGGGGCCTTGATCACCACTGATTACGGTGAGCCTTTTCTTTCTTTCTTTCTTTCTTTCTTTCTTTCTTTCTTTCTTTCTTCCTTTTTTAAAAGATTTTATTTATTTATTCGACAGAGATAGAGACAGCCAGCGAGAGAGGGAACACAAGCAGGGGGAATGGGAGAGGAAGAAGCAGGCTCATAGCAGAAGAGCCTGATGTGGGGCTCGATCCCATAACGCCGGGATCACGCCCTGAGCCGAAGGCAGACGCTTAACCGCTGTGCCACCCAGGCGCCCCATGGTGAGCCTTTTCTTAACAGCAACAACAACAACAAATCTGTGGATCTTTATTTCTGTCCAGAGTCAAAGCTTCTGGAAGGCGGGAACTGTTTTTCATTCAGTGCTGATTCCCAGGTGCCCAGCATGAGGCCTGGCTCCTAGAGAGTGCTTAATACATAGTTATTGAAGGGAAGAAGGAGAGAAATTACAGGAAAAATTACATTTCCCATTATTGGTGGGTGAGAATTGGCTGCAAAGGGATCTACGGTTGCATTCTCCAATCATCATTCCAGAACAGCTACCTGGAGCATTGGGTGATAAGGCCGCATCCCTCAGCCAGCCCTGGTCATTGGCAGAGGTAGAAAGTTCCCATGATCCCGAGCGAGCAGTGTGCTTTCTCCCCAGTGAGAAGGGGTGAGGCAAGGGCCTCTCTTCTTTCCTTAGCCAAGAGTTCATAGAGTGTTTAGAAGGGGCAGAGGTGGGATGGGTTGGGATATGATTAGTGCTTAGTTCCTGGTACACTTGGCTTAGAGGTGATCCAGGGAGACAGACGGAGATGAGGAGGGCAGAGTGTGAATGGGCAGGAAACTGTAACAGCTTCTCCTTGTAAGTGTGCTACAGGCCTCGCAGCCACCCACTAATTCTCCTGGGGGTCAGGTTTTCTAAGGAATGGTCGGACATCCTGAACTATGAAGCTGCATTACTTTGGGTCTTGGGCCAGATTATAGTTTTGATTTCTAGGTAAGTATCAAAGAGTGGGGACGGAGTTCACAGATGTTTATTATCCCAGATGCCTAGAGAGTCTTCTAGGGGTGGTGTGGACTGGGGCCCAGGTCACCTTTTACAGCCTCTGTCTGTAGGGATTGGGTGCGTGGGTGTGGGCAGCACAGCCTGGCAATGCTGTGACCATTGCTGCTCCCAGGACGAAGTGACATCCAGCCCTGGCGCATGAGCGGTACCCTTGGTGCAGCCAAGGCAAGCTAATTATGTGTATTAGGTAGGTGTTGTGTTCTCGGCACTGTGGTGAGCACACTCACATATTAATCTAACGTAGGCTCAGACATCCTTATGATGTAGGTGGGATTAATGGTACCACTGAACAGACAAGGACACTGCCCTGGGTTCAGAGAGGCTTAAGTTGCCTGCCCAGGGCCACCTATTGAACAACACCCTGAGCTGTGATTTTATTTTTATTTTTTTGGAAGATTTTATTTATTTATTAGAGAGAGAGCGCAAGTGAGAGCACGAGCCAAGGGGGAGGGGCAGAGGAAGAGGGAGAAGCGGATGCCCCACTGAGCAGGGAGCCCGACATGGGGCTGGATCCCAGGACCCTGGGATCATGACCTGAGCCGAAGGCAAACGCTTAACCGACTGAGTCACCCAGGTGCCCCGCCTGAGCTCTGACTTTAGTCCCTGCTCTCAATTACCGCTCCAAATAAGCCCCCCAACATTCCAGGTGCTTGGGGCACAAAGGTCAGCTTTCAGTGTCAGTCCTTCTTCCAGAAAGCAGAAGTGGAAGGATTTCCTGGAAGAAATGCCCGGGAAGGACAGAGGGGAGAGGGAGCAGGTGAAGGTGGGGAGAGTCTTCGGACGTGGTGCAGGTCTGAAACCCATGAAGGGAGGGCGGGAAGGAAGGGTCATTGGGAGGAAGAGCCTGCTACTGGAGCACAGCTCAGGGACGGTCTCGCTCTGGCTGATGGGAAGCCCCAGGGCAGTGACTGCTCACTAGAGGCCTCCCACCCTGGGTAGGAATGGCGGCTTCCATAGCCTCATGCTCAGTCATAGAACCCTCTGTGCTCTGAGTTGAGGGCACTGGGTCCTGTACCTCCTGTGCCAGAAGCAGCCGGGGGAGAGCACGCTTCAGCGGTGGATCCGAGCAGCAGCTGGGGACTGTCAGCTCCGGACGCTGTTCCTTGCAGCAGAGACTCTCTTGAGGGAGGCCTGAGGAGCGCGCTCCCATAGTTGCCATAAGTTTTGTCCTCGAGCCCTTCACAGCTGTTTACAACACACTGCAGCATCTGAGCGGGTGTATGAAAGCTCATAGGTGGGTATCCCGCGTAGCCTCCTGGGACAGCGATGATTTCCTGGTAGGGTGGAGCAGGTTGCACACTGAATAAAGGGACCCCCGCCAAGGGGGCTGGTTACGGGGAGGAGGAATTGAAATGCAGAAATGTGAGCTTGGCCGTTTGGGCCCACAGAGGCAAACTTTTTGAATCCCACCACTCAGAGGGCCATCTGTTTCTCACTTGCACAAGGTAGAGTGTAGGTGACCAGCAGCCTGGGCTTCCCAGGGGAGAAGAGGAGGATTCAGGGTCAGCTGGGACAAAGGGGTCTGGGGACAGGCATGCAGCTTCTGCGCAAGGAGGGCTTGTGGTAAGCAGCCAGCAACGGTGCATGAGGTGAGTGAGTGAATGAGCCTAGAGTGGTGGGTGTGTGGGGTCCCAGAGCCCAGTGTCTGTCGTTCCCGAGGCTGGGCTCTGCTAGAGTCCAGGGAGGTTATTCAAAGTTTTAGATGGCAGACACATGACATTGTCCTTTTGGTGTTACTGGTCGCTTTCAGATATTAAAAGTCGAGACCTATTCAAGTGGGACTGTTCATTCTCCTGCCCAATGCAACAATTCGCTCTGCCCCAGTTTCCAGTCTGGTCTGGGCTTTAGCTCAAGGTGGGTGGAGTGGAGGTGGGGGCCACATATCCTGGTCCTTTTTCCTCCCGGCCCTTGACTCTACTCTTGTCTCCTCTTACTTTTCTCCCCACCCCAGCCCCATGTAGGGTCTAGGTCTTCTGGGGCAGGGATGTGGGTGAGGGACGGTGCTGAGACTTCTGACAGATTCCAGGTGGCCATTTTGGTCTTCTTATGGCTGTCACTGCTTCCTTGGCTGAAGGCACTAACATCCTCCCCGGAGCAGCCCCAGGGTGCATCCTTCTGCCTACATGGGAACTGTGCACGATTCCTCAGGTGTTCTGTGATAGAAGGGCTCCCTGCTTCCTTCCCCCTCCCTTCTCCCTGGTTTCTTACTTATACAGCCTGGCTGGGGAGAGGGTGGCTCGCTTGACTGCCTCTTGATAAGTTCTGGGCAAGGAGGACAGAGGTGACCCCCAATTGTGTTGGCTGTCTTTAAAAGGGGGACATGTGACAGTGTGGTGGCCTCTATATTCTCTGCTTTGGGCACAAAGGAAGTCCTGGCATACCCCCTGTAAATAGGAGAGCAATGGCAGGGGTTTGTGGGGAGCAGGGACTGCCTACAGGAAAGCTTGAGCATGGCACCAGGGTGCCCCTGGGGGTGGGGGGGGAAGTCATGGTGTGCAATGCCTCTCAGGGTCACAAGGACCAACAGCCCAGCTACTTTCTACCCCTTCGCTATGTGACTGTCAGTAAATGATCCCACTGAATGTAAGCAGAGGGTAAACAAGTGGGTGTGAAAAGAGGACCATGTGTTTCTCCTCTCCCCCCAAATATGATGATAACAGCAACCCACATTTCCACATTGTTTCTTAGTTTATGAAATGCTTTCAAATTCTTTGTCTGACTTGAAAGTCATAATGTGCCCTTGATGTAGATGGAGTAAGATGATCACTTGAATGTCAGAGGACACTGGAGAAGTTGAGGACTTGGCTGAACATCACGTAGACCAGATGAAGGCAGGTGGAGTAGGTCGTCTAGGCTTTCTGGCTCCCGCCCTCTCCCCGCTGCCCTGCCCTGCGAGGCTGCTCCCCCCACACACGGCTTCCTGTGCTCTATCCAGATGACAGCAGCTCCCTAAAAGCCTTTTCGGGGATTGTCACTGACAAATAATCAACTCCAGGGCCAGACCTGACTTCCATACTGTGGTGAAACCACATGCTTGTGAAGGACTGCGGAACCTGAGAAAGTTTTGTCCTTTGAGCTTGTTTCCCGATGCCCACAAGTGGACGGAGGAAGTCTTTTTACTTCTTGAGAGGACCTACTGTTTTCAGGTGCTCGTTCATGGGTACTGGCAAGATAACTGGGGTACTAATCGTAAGTCACTCTGCTGTTGTCATTAAAGCAGGACGCTTAAGGCTCTCCACAGGGCCGTGCTTGTTGACTTGTATTTGTAATCGATAGATGTTCTAATTCTGGCTCATTGCTAATTCTTTGCTTACCCAATTAATCCAAATTAGTGTGGCTTAATTTGGAGGAAAGTGTGCTAAACTCAGGTCCTAGTAGAAACTCTTCCCCCAGGCTCACAGCTGGCGCTCTGGGCCAAGATGGGTCCTTGGTGGAATGAGGCAAGTGCTGGACAGCTCCCGAGGCCCCCTCTTTCCTGACACCATGGAAGGAGGGTGAGGGGCAGGGATGAGTCGGGGAGAGTGTCAGGGGAAAGGTTTGCCGGACCTACTGACTTTTTTTTTCTTTTTTAAACCAGGAATTATTAGCCGAGAAGCTGCAGAAGATCTCCTCGAGAACATGACAGAGGGAGCATTTTTGGTCCGGGTCAGTGAGAAAATCTGGGGTTACACCCTCTCCTATCGCCTGCAGAAAGGGTTCAAGCACTTTCTTGTGGATGCCTCTGGGGATTTTTACAGCTTCCTGGGAGTGGACCCCAATCGCCACGCAACGCTCACTGATCTCATTGATTTCCACAAGGTATCCTTCACAGGGGGTGCTGGTCAGGAAATAGGACTGATAGAGACTTGAGGTGAAGGAGCACCAGGCTGCAGATGTTCTAAGAGATGGGGTGCAGAGGGAGCAGGCAGCCCCAGAAGGTCCGCAGGATCACAGGGATATGGAACATCAGGGTGGAAGAGAGCAGAGATTGTCTAGACAGGCTCCGGGGCCTGCTGTTCTTCTCTCTGACTTCCCATTTGACTAATGCAGGCACCTCCAACCCTGGTCCCTAAGCCTCTCCTCACCTCAAGTATCTGAGTGCTCCCTACTGTCAACACTCAGGGACTAGTTGACGCACCTTCTGTCCAAGCCCACAGCTCACCTGGAACTCATCCCCAGGATGGCCTGCTTGAGGACATTCTAGCCAGGCCTCCCATAGCTTTTAGAGTTAGCTGAAGCCTAGCCGCCACCCTGTGGCTTGAGAAGCTTTTCTAGTAGAGTTACCCTGTCTCTTGTTTCAACTACAAGGATGCGTACGTATGTGGTACGTGTGTGGCCTTGGGCGGGTTCCTTAGCCTTACTGAACTTTACCATCCTAACCAGGCAAATGGATGTAAATAATAGTTCAGATCCCATGACCATTAAATGAGGTAATGTCTATAACAGCACCCTGTAACTGTGAAGTGGTGTGGAAATTCTTGTTTTCCAGAACTCTCTTTGTTATTTGTCTCCCTACTGTAGGCCTCTCATGAGGAAAGATGTTGCCTTCCAAATGATAAATGTAGACAGAAGCAACTTTAGTGTTAATGTGGCTGTCAGCACAGTAATAACTGGGAGAAAGCCAAAGATGGAACTCTGTGAACCCCAAGGGTGGGAGAGGGATTCCGAGAGACAGAGTTGTGGTCGTTCCCCATCTACCTGAGCTTTGCAGCTGTAGAAAATTTCAGACTTCCTGGACCGTCTCATTGGGTTTTTGCTGTCATAGGGACTCTTGGATTGGTTTTGCTTTTTCTTAATGTGATGTCTTCAGGGCTCTAGGGACAGCTCTTGACTTGACCTTGTAAGTAAAACACATAGAAAATTATCTGTTTACAAATACCTAGACACTGGGTGGACAGGACTCCTGGAAAACTGGACTAACCAAGTTTAGGGCAGTTTTCTACCCACGTTGGAAAGAACTTTCTAACAACTCTAGGAAAGAGAAAGGGAGGGCATGTGTGGATATTGGCACCTTCTCTGTGTCAGGCATCATGCCTAGTACCGTCCATCCATGTTCTTGCTTCCTCTTCATGATAGCTCTGTGAGGGAGGCAGGCTAGTCCCATTTCACAGATCAGGAAACCAAAGCCAGGGAGCTTGACTAGCTTCCTTAAGTTTTCATGGCTGGCACCATGAGGTCCAGGAGTTAATCCTCAGACCATCTGCCTCTAAAGATTGTGCCTTTTCCTCTGTACCATGCTGTCTGGTTTCCCTGTCTGCATAAGCTGCTTTGAGCAGTGATGAGCTTCTTGTCCCTGGAAGTGTTCAAGCACAGGGAAAAGGTCCATCTCTCAGAGATGCTCTGCTATGGTTCCTGCGTCAGAAGGTTAGAACAGATGTTTTTGAAGGTCTTTATTCTCTTCCAAATCTAGGGTTGGAGACTTCCAATGTAGTTTCTTACACTAAAGAGGAAGTTCACCTATGCCCTTGTGGAGATCTGGTGGCCAGCATGTATACATTAAAGTTTTAATTACACAATTAATTTATGATTACATTCTAAGAATAATCAAGTACAATGCAAGGTGAATGCCTGGTCCATTTCAAATCTCCATTTCCCATCCTCCACCTTGAAGGGTTAGTTTGCCATGTACCTATCCAAGTATTTCCCAGGCATTAACACAGAAATTTATGTACATGAGGAAGTACGTAGTTTTGCTATTTGCCACATAAACCGGACAATTCTTTTTTTTTCTAATTAAACTATAAATTTAATGCAATTCTCCATCCAACAAATATACCAATAGGATGGATATTTCAAAAAAAAAAAAAAAAGATAGGCTTTTCCAGAAAAAACTGAAATATACCAGTTTTGCCACGGGAATTCTAAAAAATAAGGATAGTGGGGTGAGATTAAACAGAGGCAGTTCTTTACCAATAGCTCAGCAATTTTTTTGCAGGATCAATGTATCATACAGTGTATTTTTTCAAAGCCTGGTTGCTGGAAGCGGGCTGCTAAGTTTTAAGTCCCAACTTCATTCCTGTGTGTGACTTTGGGCAACTACTGAAATTTTTGTGCTTTAGTTTTCTCCTCAGTAACATGGGTTTCAGAACAGCACGCACCTCCTTAGGGTCCCTGGGCGGTTGAATTGAGATACCCTGTGTAAAGGGCTGAAAGAGTACAGCTGACGTTTGTAAGTTACCAGGATGTTGGCTGTTTCTGAAATGCTTCTATTGACTACATGCACCAGCCACATCCTCACACGCGCCCCGTGCTTTTCGAGGATGGCCACTTCCATAGCTTCCAGGTTTCCGTGATCGCCAACGGGGCCTCAGGGATGTGCTTGTCTATGTCCCTTTGGGCACAGCTGCAAGTATTTCTCTAGGATGGATCTGTCGTACTGGAATTGCCAGATAGAGGATGATGCACATTTTAATTTGAAAAGATCTGCCAGATTGCCCTCCACAAATGTGGTGCCAATTCATGCTTCTGCCAAGACTCGATGAGGCTGTTTCCCCACACCACTGCCAACCCTGGGGATTATCAGTCATTTTAATTTTTTCCCATCAGATGGGCAGATGCTCTGTCTCACTGTTGTTCAGCTTGCATTTCTCCAATTACTAGTGACACAGAGGATCTTTTCATATATTTAATGGCCACTTGGGTTTCTTCTGTGGATTATCCGTTCCTATCTTTTGTCCATTTTCTACATAGATGTCTCCTTTCTTACTGACATGTCAATTCTTCCAGGAACTCAGTTGAACTTTAGTGATGTCTATTCTGCTTCTCAGGTCTTCGATTGAAATTTTTATTTTTATTTAAATGGGCACTCTTTTCATTTACAGGTTTTTTAATTAAAAAAATAATAGCTCAGTCTTTTTTTTTTTTTAAGATTTATTTATTTGTTTGGAGGGAGGGAGGGAGAGAGAGAGAGTGAGCACGAGTGGGAGGGGCTGAGGGAGAGGGAGAGAGAATCCCAAGCAGACTCTGAGCTGAGCGTGGAGCCCGATGCAGGGCTCCACCTCATGACCCTGAGATCATAACCTGAGCTGAAACCAAGATTCTGATGCTTAATGGGCTGTGCCCCCCGGGTGCCCCATAAATAATAGCCCATTCTTATTTCACAGATGATTTATCTTCTCATTCTGCTGAGGAGATGAATACCCATCCCTTTAAACCTCTTTCAGTTTGTTTTAGAAACTTGATATTTTCTTGGGGGTCAGTTCTATGGTTGAGTTTGGTGTCTTTCTTTTATGGGGATGATCTCCCTTAAGTATGTATACGTTTGAGCTACGAGGTATGTCTGAACTTTGAATTTCCTGTTTATCCATCAATGGATACAGTCCCTGTTTCCCAAATCCATACTCTCCATGCTGTAAGCATTGGAGTTGACAGGGAGTAGCTCATCTTTTGGGCATGGGAGTGTTTGGGCTTTTGTGGACTCTTTGGCCCCCAATGAAGGGCGGTGCCTCTCCTCACTTCCCCTCTGCCTGAGGCAAAGACCTTTGCCCCCTGGGACTCCCCAGCCTGTCCCTCTGATACTTGTTCCAGCCCCTGCCTCACCTTTGCTCCTCTGACAATCTCATCCTGTAGGTCTTTGGGTTTTCAAGTGTTCTTTAACATTTAGCTTTGTTGATGGCCTTCCTTCTCATTTTCCCGTATTGGATTTATTTCCATTTTCCCAATATGGCTTTATTTCTTTTTTAAAAGCAGATTTTTTTCTGTCATTTCTATAAATTTGAGTGAGGAGGAGGCAGATACATATTCATAGACTTTCTATCTTGAACTGGCCTCTCTCTGGTGGATGTTTATTTCCCTGGCTTGGTTATAAGTAATTCTTCCTCTTTGTTTTTCCTTTTAGGAGGAAATTATCACTGTTTCAGGGGGAGAGCTGCTGCAGGAACCCTGTGGACAGAGGGACAGTCCACCAGACTACCATCTGTTGTTTGAATGATTTTTTTCCCCCTTATCCGTTGGACTTCTTGGGGCATTCATTTTTTGAATTCAACTGAAGAACTTCCCAGCTCAAACCCTTATGGCCTTCTGGAAGATCCACCACTATCCAGAGGATTAAGTAGATTAGTATGTCTCAAGGAATATGAAATATATGGCATATATGCTATTGGTCCCCATCCTGATGCCCAGGACAGAAATTGCTAATAGCTGATGCAACTCTTTCATGAAGAGTTTAGTTATGACTTCAGAGAATGAAGCCTATTTGCCATGGCCACCCTAAGCTGAGCTCCTAGAGCACATGGGTCATGTTTTTAATAATCCAAAATAATTCCATTGCCTAACTCTGAATATAAACCTATGGTAGACATTCAATAAACGTTTGTTGAATGAATGCAGTTCTTCTGGAAGTCTTCCAACACTAATCAGCAATGTTTTCTATTAAGTTATTTCCTACCTGTTCTGTCTGTAAAGTCCTGGAAAGTATAGAAGAAATATTGCAAAGGATTTATATGGAAAATATAGATGCTGTGTCTTTAATGATGTACATTATTGCCCTCATTGATTTTATCATTGGAATAATTACTTACGGCTTCTAAGACCCAGCTTCTAGATTAGGCAACTGATACTGCCCTGCCTTCCTTATTTGCTTCTTCTCCTGCCACCCCTCCTTGGTCCCGGAAGCATATCTTGACCCCGGTTTTGCAATACTGAGCCAGTCGTTTCCTGTATTCCCATAGATGTGCCCAAAACATGGGATGAATTAAAAATCCAAGAAAGCCTTGGCTCCCTAGGATTTGGCCTTCTTGGTGCAGGTTACCCAAATGATGGTCCCTTGGAGTCTAATCTGAGTATAGTTTTCATATCACTAAGATTCTTCCAGTGACTCATCAGCAGCTCTTGGGGATCGCATCTTGGTGTGTACTCAGGTTCTCATGTTTATGGACATACGCAGAGACAGCATGTTATGGTGGGAATATCATAGTGGAATCAAGCCGACTTGGTTCAACTCCCCACCCTGGACTTCCTAGTATATTAATGTTGGCAGCACCATATTTGGTGGGAGTGAAAGGAGGGATGGCTCTGAGCCTGGCCAGTGGACAGGTGTACCTTACTTGATAGTCATGTCCCACATCTCTTACATCCCACATCCTTTCCTCTCCTTCACCTCCTGTCTTCCCAACTCTTCACATCCTTGGCCCCTTTCTTCACCCTGGTCACCACCACTGCAAGTCGTTCTGCATGGACTCTGTTCTTCCTTACGGGTCCATCAGCTTCGTGTGAGATGAGCCCATGCCCCTTCGCCCCATGGGGTGCCTTGGACCCCCATCTCCTATTGCCACAGACGCCGAAGATACCCCCCAGCCATCGAGAGAGGGCAGTTAATTCTGCACGCGGGGAACCTCGGATCAATGGGAGACAGCAGCTGGCAGATTGCTTCTTCCCCCTCCTCCTGCTGGGGGGCTGTGCTGACAGGCGGTTCTTCCTGTGATCTCCGAGAAGACAGTCCTGCAGGACTGAGCATCTCATCATCATGAGGCCCGCCCCCTCTTGTCTGTCCCTCCTCCTTCTCTTCCTCTCCCTCCTGCTCCCCGGGCTGGCACCCCTGCATTAAATGGCAGCATATCGGCATTTGCGGCAGGCTCTGCCTTTGAGGGAAGCCAGCGTAAGGACCCATCATACAAATGTGCTCGGTAGTATCAGCCTCGCAACCTGGCCTCTCTCTGCTCTCTCCCAGCGCCCCCGAATGAGTAAGCCAGTGAGAAGAGGGGAAACCTGCTTCTTGAATGCTAAAGTGCTTTCAAACCATAACCGATTATGGTTAGATTTTCTTCTATCAGGCTTCTTCTGTTCTAGGAGCCTCAGAGGAACCGAATTTCAGCTTCGGCTGTGCTACTTACAAACTCTGTGACTTTGTTCAAGGCGTTCAGCCCGTGAAGGCTCAGGCTTCCTGAGAAGAAGATTTCCTGTGTGGCTGCCACTAGTTTCTTTTCCTTTCTTTCTTTCTATTCCTTTTGGTGGGTCAGTTAAATGAGCAATACGAAACCTCAGTCTAAATGGGAGGCGATGCTGATACCAACTCCAGAAACAGCAACAATTATTTCGGGCTTAGCGGTGATGTGGCAGGGGAATATGGTGTGATGATTTTCAAGGTGTTGGAAGAAAGTTCTTACTCCAAGCACTAGAAGCCACTTGGAGAGCCGAGCAACCCGGGTTGAGAACCTGAGCCCCCAAGCTGTTGTTCCTGTCAACCCTAATTAATATGTGAGAGACAACAGCTAAGTTTTCTATGCCTAACACATTGATTTCATTTTATTTGGGGCCTGCACTTTCTGCATGTCTCATATATTTTCAGTTTTACCTAGCCTTAAAATAAATTCCTTGTAAGTTGGTCCTGCAAATGAAATTACTGTCTGGAAAAACTGCAATTTCATCTTGAGAGTTTTATTATGCTAATAAATGTCAGGATTCTCAAATAAAGGGATTGCCTTTTTTTTTCCTTCCCTGAGCCCTACAAATATAATGAAAAATAGTCAGTCAGCTACAAGACTCAGCAGAGAGAAAATTTACAGTCTATAACTAAAAAGAGAAGTTGTAAAAAACACTATGCAAGTTAATGGAAGATAAATGTCACTGGATGGAAGGGTAACTTGGGGTCCCGGTCAGGGAGAGCGCTGAGTGGCAGAGCTGGAGTGCTGGACACCTGGGGTGCCAGGGTCTAAGAGGGGCACGGGCTGCAAAGCGGCTTTTTGGGGTTCGAATGGAGCCCTGGACGTGAAGAGCCGGGCGCCTGGGGAGTGCAGCTCCCTTCTGTACTCTTGAACCCTTCATTAGCCTCAGGACTAAATTTGGAGCCAGAAGGACCTTTGTTTTGTGACCCTAGGCAAGTGTCTCCAATTGTCTGGGCCACAGTTTCTTCTGTGAAGTGGGGTAAACCATGCCTGTCTCACATGGTGGTTGGGAAATTGAACCATGTGGGAGTGCACTCGAAAATCCACATATAACTTTTGACTCCCCCCAAAACTTAACTACTGACAGCCTACTGTTGACAGAAGCCGTACCGATAACATGAATAGTCAATCACACCCACTTTGTATGTTATATGCTCTACATTCTGTACTCTTACAATAAGGTAAGCTAGAGGAAAGAAAATGTTAGTAAGAAAACCAGACCGAAGAGAAAACACATCATGGTACAGGATGGTATTTATTGGGAAAAATCCACGCCTAAGTGGACCTGCGCGGTTCACATCCACGTTGTTCAAGGGTCAACTGTCACATAATGTGAGATTTTGTGATAGTAGTGACAAATGCTGTTTAAGCTGTGTGTGTGTGTGTGTGTGTGTATGTGTGTGTGTAATTCTCACAGTCATGCTGAGGGAGACAAGGCTATCCTTTCCACCTTGTGCATGGGAAACTGAGGCACAGGGAAGTTAGAACTTCCCCAGGGTCAGTTCTCGGGGAAGTCGCATGATAGAACCGGGATTCACCAGCCTGGCTTTGGAGACCTTGAACCAGTGCTCCTCCAACTGGACTCTGCAGACCAGACACAGAGCGGGTGTTCTGAAAATGCGGGGGCGGGGGGGCTGGAGGGTCTGTATTTCTTTCTCCTCCTTCTTGTTCTTCTTCCTCTTCTTCTTCTTTTTAAAAATATTTTATGTATTTATTTGACAGAGAGACCGAGAGAGCACAAGCAGGGGGAACGGTAGAAGGAGAGGGAGAAGCAGACTCCCCGTTGAGCAGGGAGCCCCATGTGGGACTCGATTCCAGGACCCTGGGATCATGACCTGAGCCAAAGGCAGCCGCTTAACCACCTGAGCCCCCCAGGTGCCCCAGAGGCTCTGCATTCCTAACAAGCTCCTGGGTGGGGCCGATGCACCGGCCTGTCCTGTCCGCCAAGCTTGAGAAGCCAGGCTCGAGAGCAGGGCGAGGCCACTTCTAGCCGCAGGCCAAATTCGCCCTGCTGCCCCGTGTTTCTACAGCCCGAGAGCCAAGAGTGGTTTTTCCATTTTCAACTGGTTGGAAAAAATTAAAAAGAAGAATAATACTTTATGACCTGTGAAAATTATATTACATGCGCATCTCGGCACTCGTAAAGTTTTCCTGGAATATAGCCACGCTTATTTGTCGACACCGAGTCGTTGGCGGTGTAGGGCCTGCAAAAGCCTGAAGTATTTACTATCTGGCCCTTCACAGACAAAGCTTGCTGACCCTGATTGTAAATTATGTGCGTATGTTAGGAATTATTCTGCTGTCTTGCCCTGCTTGATCTAAATCTACACTTAGGAGAGATTCTAACACCATATTTATACTTGAGAGAAGCCGAAGTGAATGTGTTACGTTTCCGGCAGTGTTCCCATTTTAAGTAGGATACGTCTCGACCCGTCTCAACAAAAAAGGAGGCTCTTTTTTTTTTTTTTTTTTTTTTGTCAGAGGATTTTAACCAAATGTGAGCTGGTCTGATCACAGTTATATAGATACTTTATGTGGGCATAGAGTTATTTGTTTTCTAGAATTTATCATGCTTCCTACACTTGACTGTGTTACATATTATCTGTTTTGCCCTTTGTCTGTGTGGTCCCGGAGGTCCGACGATGCCATACTTACTGGTGTGTTTTATCGCTGCGGGGGACGGAGGATGTTGTTGAGTTGTGTTTGTTAGAGATGAGGGACAAATGGACTTTGCAGCTTTCAAAGACCTGCTTTACCCTTTACAGGAGCCCTGTTGCCGAAAAGCCCAGGCTGAGCACAATGGCTGCTTTGGGTTGGAATCTCGAATCTGCTACTTTCAGTAGTAAAGAGGAACAAACAAACAAACAAGCCAAGGAGACTGAAGACGTCCGAGGCAGCTCTGCTACCAGCTAGCGTGAGATGGGAGAGCTGAGAATTGAAACAGAGAGCACATCTTGGCAAAGCTGTTCTCTGACTCTCGAAACAGACGCTGAGCTAAGCCACAGCAGGCAGGAGAAACTGAGCTCCAGCTCTTCTCACCGGTCTGTGCAGACCCCTGCGTTCTCAGAGGACATCAGACGAGCTGGTCTGGCAGTAACTCCACAGGACTGGTTTTTATTGTGGTAAAATATAGGAGATCTGAAAGTGACCATATTAATGCAATTGTCACCACCACCTGTCCACGGAACACTTCATCTTGCAGAACTGACCCTCGGCACCCATTCAAAAGAGCTCCCCTTTCTCCCCTCCCTCCGGCCCCTGGAAAACAGCGCTCAACGTTCTGTCTGTATTAATTTGATAACTCCAGGTAGCTTATACAAGTGGGATCATTCCGTATTTAGCTTTTTGTCACTTAACACATTTCTTCAAGGTTCACCCAAGTTGTAGCGTGTGTAAGAATTGTCTTTCTTTTTAAGGCCGAGAATATCCCCTTGTATGTGTACACCACATTTTCTTTATCTGTGCATCCATCCGTGGACGTTGGGGCTGCTTCGGCCTTTTGGCGCCTGCGAACAATCCCGCTATGAACATGGGCGTGTATCTGCGCGATTCGTGTACTCTACAACTCCCTAGTTGTCAGATGCTGACCAGCCCTGCCAAAGCCATTCCCGATCTCAATAAGTAATGTCGCTTAACTCCCACCTTATGAGATGTTCCACAATCCTCCGGCCTGCGCCCTCCCTCCTGCAACAAGCTAATACACCTCATTTTGGTTACGTGTGTGTTCTGGTGGCCGTTAGCGGGTGGGCTTTAAAAAGATGGTATCTGTAAAGCACGGGGTCTCTGATAAGTACTTAATAAGAGCTGAATGTCTTCTCCCCCTTGACCGGGCCGAGAGCACCTGCGTGAGGCCCTCTCATGAGGAGTATTCTGTGCATTCACAGCCTCATCTCACAGAACAAGCTCACGGCTCCCGCTCACCCCCTAGGAGACTGTGGAAAGTGGAGGGTGGTGAGGTTGCAGGGCCAGAGGCAGACTCAGAAATGGGTGCTAGCTCTTCTTCTGCAGGGAAATTTCTTGCCCCAGGGCACCCAACGTCCGAGGCCCAGCAATCAAAGGGATCCCCTCGAGAGAAGCTGAAGGAGAGGAGGCCTCGGGAGCCCCCAGACTCTGTAGAATGGGGAGGCCAGCCGAGCTCGTCTCAGGGGGACCCTTAACCCATTTGCTAAGGGGCTTCTTCTCTCCATGGACACCCCCCTACTCTCCCCTCTCCTGCCCTGAGGGCAGGAGGAGACAGCAAAGTTTAGTGGGAAGAGTAATTCTTTGGGGTTATCAATGTAAATCTGAATTTAAATGGCAGAAGAAGAACAGAAGAGGCTGCTACAAAGAGGAGACAAGGGGCATCGGCAAAGATAGGCGTGAAGGTATGTAAGTGTCTGCGCATGCGTGTGTGAGGCTAAAAGCCTCAACTATGATCCACGGCCGGGGGGGGGGTCGTTCAGACCCCAACGTCGGGGGGTGTGTGTGAATGAAGGCCTGATAGGCGCTCTTCAGCATACTATCCTCCACCCCTCCTTTATCATACGAACTAAGCGTTTGCACAACCAAATTCATCTCAAGGGACACATTCTGGCCAGATTCTCAGCCACCAACCAAGCGCCTTGGACACCTCTGTAAGCCTGCGGGGCAACCACAGTTCGTGCCTATAACGTGAGTGTTGACCAAAAATTCAGCGTAGACCTTCCTTATGTCTCTCTTCCTGAATCTTTTCATCAATAATGCGTGTCGTCGACTACCTTACTTGTCCTCTCCTCTCGTGTCTCTGGGTAATTTCTCGTTTATTCTCACGTCTTCATGGAGTTTTGGTGGGTTTTTCCACTTGGCTTCTTCTGATTGGCCGAGTGACTGCCCTTCGAGATGTGATGGTTCTTTTTCCCCCGGGGCAGCTGCTGGGCAATTTGATGAAAGGAGAGACCCACCCCCTTATATGTGGCGTGCGTATTCTTTACAGCCTCATATTTCTACTGGTGGTTGGTTGTTGAACAGAACTATAGAAAGTTCTTTGGGGGTAATCAAGTCTCTCCCCTCATTTCCAGTTTGTACAGATTTATAAAAAGTAAGACACACTTCTAAGCCAATAAGACAAACAGAACGGCCAAAATATTGCAATGAAATACAAAAATTAGTATTCTAATAAATAACTAAATCCAAAAAAACATCTGTGAGCTAGAAGCCCAGAGCCTGACTCTAGCATACTGTTTTAGGAATAAATCCGACACCTCCCCAAGTCTGCCTAACAAAATATCGTTTTCCATTAACAGCTTAGCAATTTGTTCGAGAGGCATGGAATCCCTGAACAAATGGACCATCGGGAAACTAATTAATGACACTCTGCATTAGACACATTCTTAACCTTAAAAAGCAGACGCTAACTCATAGCTGAAACAGAAACGCAAAATCATTTTAGGAACAACTTAACTTTTATTACTTAGTGCATACCAGGGGAGGAATACTTTGCGTTAAAAGCACTTACCTGACACGTCTATAAAACAATGGAGCCCCGGCTGGAAGATGTAGCACACAGAGCCTTTAAAGAGGAACTGTCAGGATTCACAATAGAGATTTATGTTCTCAATTAAGCAATTCAATTACTGGTTTAAGGGAGGGACCATTTCTCCCAGCAATTTAAAAAGCCCTGAACACTAATTTTTTAGCCAATTGTACTCAAAGGTATGATGGTGGCTCAAAAAAGTTCGAGACACATTTCATGGGCTTTTTCGCTTGTCTCTGTTACTTCTTCAGATGGAATCATTTTTCAATGCCAGTGAGTATGTCATCTGTCTTCGTCCAGAGACCCTGAGAGTGGCCAGAAAAAGATCTAGGGGGCTGTTGGTGTCTGTATTAGTCAGAGCCCTAAGAAGAAAGAGGAGGGAGCCCCCACACAGGGTCATTTGATGAAGTTTCATTCGCAAAGGTCGGGGTGCAGAGGAGCTATACTGGAAAGTGCAGTGACCTGTGGCTTAGTAGCTTCCCAGCTGTCACTCCATCCCCCACCCCCAATGACAGGTGAGGAAACATTTGCACCATGAGGTGGGAGATACACACGCAGTTGGCCATTTTGAGAGAGTCAGGACTGTGTCCAGGGACAGACCCGGCCTCAGGTGACCTTGTGGGTAGGCCACCAGGGCCATAAATAAATACCCTGACCTCACCCTCCTTCCTCTAATCTCTGAAGCGTGTCCAGTGGCTGAACCGGCCTAATGCCAGAGGGTCTGGAATTCTTGGTGAAATCTACCCAGGTGGAACTCCCAAGTCGTAGAGGGGGCCAAAGTTGTCCCCGGGGGGCAAGGTTAGTCCAACATCGTCCCAGCTTTCCTTACCACCTTGAGTCCTCTCACACACTCAGAGATCCCATCTGTCTCCTGCCTGCTCTCCTGTTCCATCCACCTCTGTTACCCTTGCAGTTCGTCCTGCAGAGTCTGTTAATGGGCCTCTTTATCTTGCTTGGAAGGCCGACGCCATTATCTCATTACTTAACTTCCGGCTTTTAAACATGGCTGTAGTGTTTTGGTGCAGGTGACCCTTACCTTTCCCTCCGTACCTGAGGAGTGAGGCAGCGCGGGAGAGCTCACTGGACCCGGGATGGCAGGTGGCTTCATCCTCTACTCTGACACGCCCATTTTGATGGATTTTCCAGTGAGTTTCATGTTTAGCAATGAACCCATTCTTGGTACATTTCTGTCCTGGCTGTGGCCATTTGACCCGTTTCGGGGTCTCCAAAGACAGAGTAACAACGGGAGATCTGTGAGGATCATCGGACTACACACCTGGAGCCCGTACACTCAACATTTCTAGAGGCTTTTCAGCTGAGCCTGCGGCACGTCCCTCAAGACCCTGCAATTAAATGTCATAATCTGCAGACTCCAGGAAGTTCCCAACCATCTTCATGTTAATGCCTTACTAGAGGGAAAAACAACCTTCACTTGACAATGGCAAGGCCTCTGGTATCTTGTGAGTCTTCTTCAACATATGAAAGTATTTCCTCAACCTCCCTTTTTCCTTACCTCCCCCAACCCCGTAGTATATAATCAGCCATCCCTCACAACCCGGGGCAGCAGCTCTTTCTGCCCACGGGTCCTGTCCCCGTGCTTTAATAAACCACCAATTTTGCACCAAAGACGCCTCAAGAATTCTTTCTTGGTCATCGGCTCCAGACTTCACCCCACTGAACCTCACCTGTATTCCGTAACCTCATCACTGGGAGCACAGGTCAGGGACTGTGTGTGAATGTGTGCATGACACACTCGGGGAGAAAAGCCCGTCAGGGCAGTTCTGGCTCCGCCATGATGTTCAGGAAGAGTTGCAGTGTCTGCTGTCTTCCTGGCTGCCCGGCATCTGAGCGCTTTGCCTGAGTGGGTCTGGCTAGAATTCACGCTGCCTGTCCCACCATGGAAGTTGAAAAGCCCAATTAAGTCCCCCAGACTTGCCCAGTTGGACAGATCTGTCTGAAACTTGGCACTGCAGCTGACGAGTCACGTTTCTTGGATTGGTAATGGTGACAGTGTGGGGGCACAGTCAGCCGGGGGGGGGATGCTGGTGGCATCAGCGGTCCACACCCCAATGATTCTGGTGCCTGGTGTTGGCAGTAGAGGGGTTCCCCCTGCACTGGTTTGGCTGTGATCTTGGCCATGGTTCTGACTGTGCTTTCCTTCATTCCCAACCACCTGCCCAGGTTTCTCGGTGATGCCGGCAGCTCCCTGACCCCCTCTGATTGGCTGTTTCACTGCTTATGTCACCTGGAGGCACATTCTGTTGCAGCGAAGAACTCTGACTGGTCCTTGGGTCAAAAGTTTAGGGAGGATAGAGGTAAAGGACGAGCAGTGGGGGCATGTGAAGAGCCATGGAGGTAGAAAGGGCACCAGGAACTACGAAGTTTGCTGTTTATTGGGGATGGAGTCAGGGATGAGCTGGAGAGGCCCTTGCAGAAGGATCTCATGGGCTCTGCCACGGAGATGGGCTTTATGTTTCTGTTGCTTTTTCTTCCAAATGTAACCCAGGTGGGGAGATGGGCCTTCAATGCTCAGTGATCTAAACTCTTTAGCCATAAAATAAATTGTAATATATTTTATTTTCAAAAGAACATTCTGTCACATTTACCGCCTCTCACTTCCTGGATCCTTGGGTCCAGAACTAACTGTGGAGAAAAGGTCCTGATTTATCTTGAGTTCCAGCCCCTCTGACAAAAGAGGAACCAAGGCAACGGAACGGGGTTCATCCTTTGCTCTCTCTTCTTTTTCCCCTCCTTCTCCTCCTCCTTCTTCTTTTTCTTCTTTCTTTTTTAAAAAAAATATTTGGGGACGATCATTTTCTAAGCAGTGCACATTTCATGTCTCATGTGGATGCGTTATGTTCACCATCTCATTTTACAGATGAGGAAATGGGGCTCAGATGACTTAGAGGTTTTTCTGAGGTGGCCCAATGACAGAACATGAATGCTGCTATGTGAACCCCGACCTTCTAGCCCCACAGCATTGAGACTTTCCCCGTGGGCTCGCTGAAGATTTTATTTGCAGGTCACGTTCCAGTGTCTGCCTGGAGCACATGTGAAATACGGCTCACCTCCAGTGTGGTGATGAGGCATCAATCTTGTTTCTTCTGTGTCTTTCCAGTTTGGATGTGAGGGAAGGTGTGCATTCATCAAGGGTGCCTGAGACCACTGTTAAGGATCCAGCTCTAACTGACCCAACGCCTCAGGGCTCGCGGTTACAGGCAGATCTAACCTTGGCAGTGAGGGGGCCAATAAATGACCGTGATGTTGTCCATAAGTGTGAGATGCTATGATTTCCATTTTTGTGTAAATCAAAGCCTTTTGCTAGTATCCATGAGCAGTGAGCTGCTGAGGACATGAAGCTGTTGGGAGAAAATTCATGCACTAGTACCGGTAATAGTCACCATTTACTGAACGCCTGCCCATTCCATGCCGGATACCATGCTAGGAACTTACATACATGGTATCCATATAATCCACGCAAAATGCAGTGAGGTAGGTGTGGACATGCCCATTTTACAAATGTGGAATTCAAGGTTCAAGATGGTTAAGTCCTTTGAGATCATGCAACTGGTAAGTGGGAAAACTGGGGTTCAGACCATTCCTTCTGACTCCAAAGTTCATGCACTTTCGTCCATAGTCTTGCTACTTAAAGTGTGGTCCTTGAGCCAGCAACAGTATCACCAGGAACTTGTTAGTAATGCAGGGTCCCAGGCTCCACCCTAGACCCAGCTAGTCAGAATTTGCATTTCAACAAGATCCCCAGGTGAGCACGTCTGTTTACCTTAAATTTCAAGGCACTGCTCTGGGCTACACTACCTGGGCTTCATTCTTTCAGGATCTTGTGGATGGAATTCCTATTGCCATAGTCTCAACTGAACATGAACAGAACAGAGTCTCATGGAACATTTCCTTCCCCTTCTATGTGGAGAATTGTTCCACGCTAGCCCCATAGGTTATGGATAGGTTTTTTTTTTCTTTTTTTTTAATAGTTCTAAGTGCATATATTTTATTTTCTTTTTTCTTTTTTTTCTTTTTTATTATGTTATGTTAGTCACCAAACAGTATATCCTTAGTTTTTGATGTAGTGTTCCATGATTCATTATTTGCGTATAACACCCAGTGCTCCATGCAATATGTGCCCTCCTTAATACCCATCACCGGCCTATCCCAATCCCCCACACCCCTCCCCCTCTGAAGCCCTCAGTTTGTTTCCCAGAGTCCACAGTCTCTCGTGGTTCATTCCCCCTTCTGTTTACCCCACCTTCATTCTGCCCTTTCTTCTCCTAACGATCTCCCTGCTATTTCTCATGTTCCATAAATGAGTGAAACCATATGATAATTGTCTTTCTCTGCTTGACTTATTTCGCTCAGCATATGGATAGGTTTTAAAGCAAGAGGGATGGGGCCAAATCCCTAATGGGGAGGGCAGGCAGGCCTGTGATACTCGATTTGGCTAGCAGGGGGCGCCTGCCGCATCCGCCAGCATCTCCCGTGGCAGGAAAGACGGACAGGGGGCTCAGGCAGAGTTAGGGCGCCATGGAGAGTGTCATGTGTGGTGTAGATCAGGCCGAGGTGGAAAAGCCTTGCTTTCCGCTTTCTCGGCCTGGGCGACCTGGCTCTGGAGCGCGGTGGCGCAGAGGTGGAGGGGGGCTTTCGTCAGTGTGTGTGTTTCCGAGTAAACAATGAGATTAACCCCCGGATGAGCCCCCCCGCCCCGGGGCATGTGGAGGCAGGAGCATGTGGTCCGCGGGCGGAGGGGCCTGGGTTCTAACTCTACTTTTCCCGCAAACTCACCGTGTGATTTTGGTTCCTGGCTCCTTCCTCCGCCTTAGTCCTCCCAGCTCTCTGAGGACTACGGTGCATGAAGATCCCCTCCAAGGGCTTTTCAAGCGGTAACGTTCTATGAAGGCATAATTAAAAAGCCCCTGGAGAATACACTCTCTATTTAAAGGAATTTTTTTTGTTGTTGTTAAATGAAATTGTGCAAAGCTAATTATCACTCCTTAATTCATCTATTTTATAGCTTTCACTTTTTTTTTTTTTTTGCCTAAGCTTTTTTTCCCCCAAGGTACAAAAGTGACTGTTTAAAATATGAAAAGAAATCACAATAAAACACAAATTTGAATAAGTGGCCAAATACCACAAACATCCTCAAATCTAATAAGATGGCATAATGTTTACTGAATAATTGCCTAACGCACCTTTATAGTACCTAACATCTTCCTACTTGTTTTGGCTTCATTTTCTTTGATCATCTCTCCAGAACATTATCATTTCTCATACAAATAATTAAAAGGATAATCTATCGTTTCTGCTAACACAGTTGATCGACATTTAAGGTGTATTCCTGAGATGTGCTTTGTATCAACCACGTGACTTCAGACACACACATACTCATTGTTTGTAGTATTGATACAGGATTGCGCTCTCCAAACAAGAAATCCGAAAAAATTGTATTTCACCCAGTTCCCATCAGCACAGAGGAAATATATGGTGCATTTATAGCCCTAAACACTGTACTCTGGAGTATATTTTTGAAGGCGGAGAATTCCTATTCTGACGAAATGTCAGTGAGCATTCTGTTTTCTTCCAGCATCCATTGTATACATGGGATGGCTCGAGAACTTTCTCACAGGTTGGCTTCTGGCTCAGCACCTCAGACCGGCTTCTCCTCCATTCTCATTGACATCTGCTGCCAGGTGCGGTAGGACATGTTCACAGGGGATGGCACGGGTGGTTCTCCACCTTCATGAGAGGACGTCACGTGAGTCAGCATGTAGACTATTCTGGAAGCCGTTCCTGCAGTCTTGCTCTCTCCAAGGCTCTGGACGAATTCCAGGGTGAGGTTCTATCATCATTGCTGGAGAAAGTCCACTGAAGGAGCAGTGCAGGCCACTGGCTATGGCTGAGCAAGGGTTTGATCGTCTCCAAGAAGGTTCCAGTGGAGGATGGGGCCACTGGAAAAGCTTCTTTTTTCGGCTTTCATTGTTCACCTCCTTCGAGCAGGTTCAAACATCAGTGTCATTTCCCTTCTATCAGATGTGTCCTTTCTTCCCACTAACTCTTTTTCTCACCACATGCCCAAAGTCTAGAACTGTGGGTGGGCTTGGGATGGAAAGAGTTGCCTCCCACTTTCCCTCTTTCTTCCAACCACAACTTGAAGGATTAGTATCAAAGAAAGCCAATGTTTCGGTTATTCTATTCCTCTCGAGAGTATTTCCCAGTTAGGTCTTCCTGCTTCTCACCTGTACTGGTGATTCTTTGCCTATTTTTTTCCTTTTAATTAAACCTCCTGTAAGGACATAGTAAGTTGAATTCAGAGTGAGGGAAACGCTATAGGACAAATGACCTGACTTCTTCAAAATGGAAATGGCATAAAAAAATTGGGGTGGGGAAGTAAGTTTTAGAGGAGAAGAAACTTCAGAGACAGATCAACCGAATGCAACACGTGGACACTGTTTGGACCTTGAGCTGAACGCATCACCTACGAGAAGGGTGTTTGTGAAACACGCGGAGGCACGTTTGTGGAAAGCAGATGTTAAGGAAGTTTCTTTAATCAGGCTGTATGTGTTGATAGTGTAAGTGATGGGTCAGCAAATGGTCAGCTCCTCCTCCCCGTGTCCCCCAATAGTAGGGGACCTACAGGGAGGGCAGAGGCAGAGATCCAGGGAGGAGAGCATGATGGCCCAGACAAAGGGGTGGCCATAGGGTGAGTGGGAAGGGATGCCCCATGGGACCATTGTCTCTTTGCTTTTTGCCCATCACCTCCTCCCCTTAAGGTTATACCTTTCTTGCCCTTGGCCTTTGCTTACTGTGTTGCCTCTTCTTAGAAGCCTTTTCTCTGGCTTTACCCTTCTCTACATTCCATCCCATCCCACCTTGGCCTGCGTCCTCCAGAGAGCTGTCTCCGCCGTCGGCCCCTTCTCCGAAAGCCCACTGGATTCCCACTGAATTCACGGGCATTGATGTGCCGGTCGGCCCCCTTGGTCACCTGCTTCTCTCCGGCGGGGGGCGGGTCTGATGCGCCCTCCTTGCGTGCATACTTAGAAAGGGTTTGCTGACCGAGAGGCACACCAAGCAACAATTCATCCTGGAAAACGCATTTGCATAGAGATGGGGGTGGCCCCAGCAGTGCCTGTAGCCAACCTAAGGTGGGTGTGGAGGCGATGAAAACCCCGGCTGGGGACCTGCAGATACCCCGGAGGGTAGTGAGTAACATGGCTTTATTGGCTCATGTCTCCCCCCGATAGCGGCACTTCAGAGACGCACTCTGTCAGGGATGGCCAGTGATGGGGCAAGACTCCAGGCAGAGGAGACGGTGACCTGTGCCACTGCAGTGCTTTTCAACCCTGGTCAAGTGTCACCATCCCACGGAGGGGGTCTTAAAAGGCAATCCTCATGCATGACGCACCTCACCTCTTGCAGACTAATTAAAACACAACCTCTGGGGTGTGGGGACCCCGGCAACTCATGTTTAAAACCCCATCCAGGTGATTCCATTTGCAGCTGAGGCTGAGACACGCTGGGCTGTGGGAATCTCTGCCCCACTACAGAGCTGGGACTTAATGGAGTCATTTACAAAGGTGCCAGCTGTTCCTTGTTGGCTGTGCCAACAGAGAGAACAAGCTTCTAGTTTTTTATTTGTACAAAATACAGTCAATAGTCCCAACGGTAAACAAGGGAAGGTTCTTGAAGCCATATGCTTCAGGAGAAAATTGGGGTCTGGGCTTAGCTGCCAAGAGAAGAAATTCAGAAGAATGGAATAGAAGTCTCTTTGCAGAAGAAAAAGGGGTTCAGCAATCATTTCAGATGTTTTGGGGTTCCTTGCTCCAGGAGGGAGGCTGGAGCATGGGGTGGGAAGGACAGTGGATGTGAGGGCAGGAGGCAGGGGAGCTGAACAAGCACATTTACGCTGGGATCTGTAGTCATAGGAAGAACTCTGATAATCTGAGGGGGACTTGGCTGCCCGGAGACCAGGGTTTTATCTACCACCTCCCTCTACCTCCAGGTAAAGCGTCCCTTTCCCCGGGGGCCCTGATACCCTTCTGTACCACTGCCAGCCCTTGCCAAGCGGATATGACCCAGTGGGGCATGGCTGGGAGCTGAGCAGGGCACCTGTGGGTGGCTGAAGGGAGCCAGAAAAGGAGGGGGTACTAGCCAGTTTGGTGACCCTCCTCTGTGCTACTGTGGCAGGGATCGCCCTCCCTCTTAGCTCCTGCTACCCTGTATGGCCACTGAGTGCATAAAAGAGATGAATTGCTTAGATGATACTTGGGGTACAAAAAGTGACACATTTCCTAATTTTTCCAGCTAATTGAAAATCCAGCTCTGAGATTCAGCTCATAAAGAAACAGGTCCAGTCATTTCTGGGCTTTCCATGGACGAGCACCCTGAAGCTTTCATATCCACAGTGGTTGCCCATTTCCCTTTCTTTCTTTCTTTCAAGGTTTATATTTCAGAGAGAGAGAGTGACAGAGAGCACAAGCAGGAGGAGACAGAGAAGCAGGTTCCCCGCTGAGCAAGGAGCCTGCCATGGGGCTTGATCCTAGGACCCTGGGATCATGACCTGAGCCCAAGGCAGACACTTAACCAACTGAGCCACGCAGGCACCCTTGCTTCTTTGCTTCATCTGCTAATGACGTTGCTGCTTCCCTGGAAAGTCTGGTGTGATGATGTTCTAGGTCCCAGGAGGAGCAGAAACCCAACCCTTCTTCTAATGCAGCTGATCTCAAGTCCCTAATGTTCAGTGGGGCCAACACCTCCCCTTAGACTGGCTGTTCTTGCCTGAATTCACCTGGGGAACTTGAAACACCAAGGATGACCTGCTTTTACCTCCAGATTTCCTGATTTAATTGGCTTAGATGTACTCTGCCCATAGTGACTTAAGAGTTCCAGATGATTCTAACCTGTAGTTAAGATTGAGAGCTGCTCCAGCCCAATTCCTCTTCATCGAGCATGGAGAAGGTTCACAAACCCAGCGGCAGAGAGGGAGTGGTTAACGTTAACACAGGACACCCAGTCTCCCACCCGCCCAGATCTGGTGTCTTTTAAAGCCTTGTGCAGGCTGCAGACAGCAGACACAGGGTGGTCCTCAGGGACCAGTGTGAGATCACCTGCCCAGATTTTTGGACACAAAAGCTTACTCATGCACTCATCTGATAGATAAAGGAAGCCTAAGCCTTCAGACTAAAGGCCCTGGCTATCTCTTTGAGGGAATAAGACACAGTTATTTCTAAACCGGGTTATAGTTTATTTCTGACAAAGCATGCTGCTGTGCTCGTTTCCTTGTCTGTATTTGCTTTGAGCGGCACTCCGGAGACTGGTGACCAGGTCTGGGAGTTTGCAGCTCTGTCCCTCCTTTATAGGACAGAACCTGGCGCTCAGCCATTTGTTGCAAGAACAGATGAATGCCTTAATGGACGTACGGATGGGTGGGTGCAGACATAATGATGTATTTAGGGCTGGAAAAACCAGGTTCACTGCCCCCCTGAGAGGCTCCAGAGACCCCGCCCCACACTCAGGGCTTATGGTTCTTTTCAAAAGCCAGAATGGCAGGGATGTCTGCACGCAGAGCAACCTATAAATTCAATTCTTAAAAAGGCCAGAACCTGAGAGCCCTGGAAAGTTTTATTTCAGCTATTTATGCTGTTGCAGTCTAAGTTTTTATAAGAAGAGCCGCTGCATCAGCCTGTCTTGTGATATGCAGACCCCACGACGGAGCAGAGCAGCGGGGAGAAAGCACATTCCTAAGAAAGCCACCAATCTCAAAGAGTGACCTTTCCGATATGATTTATCAGAGGGAAAAAAATGCTACAACGAAAGGATGAAGGTTTCTCTCTTTCATTCTTCCCCAGCTACCTTTATTCCTGGAGGAAAGATCTTTGAGCTGCCTTTTATTCCACCATTGCGAAGGCCTTCTCTCTTCAACCTGTGCAGAGGGGATCTCCCAGGGCAGAGACCCCCCTGGGCTGGCAGGCAGAGATGGGAAGGTGTGAGGTGGCTCTTGTCAGCTCCCTTGCTCACCTGGCCTCATTCCAGCCGAGCCTACGCAGCGTGTGGCCCTGCAGACTTCTCACCTGTCTCTAAGTAAGGAGGAAGCAGCCCATGTCCCTGCGGCGCGGTCGGCCTTCTGCTAGGGACACGGGAGCCAGGCCTGTCTGCAGGACCACGTCTTGGGTGGCTGGCAGGTTCTCTCGCTTGCCCTGTGGAAGCTTTTAGAACAGAGGGGCGGAGTGTTCGGTAAGAACCCCTGGGTCAGCAGGTACATTCTACACTCTGGTCAGCTCTCATCTCGGACCCCTGACCCTTGCCTCGGCAGGGACCTAGCCCACTGAAGCCTGTTTTTAGGCATTGGCACGAACTGGAAGCCTGTCGCTGGAGAGGAGTCAGTGCTGTGCCCCTGTTTGAGGTAGCGATGGTGGTGGGGTCTGGCACAAGTGAACTTCTCTGTGGAGGGATAGTCAGCTGCCCTCGCTCACCCCAGATAGTGCTGGGTGCCCACAGCGTAAAGGACTCGGCGAACCCATGAAGCATGGATTATTTAGAGGACGTGAACGTTCTTATTGGGGTTCTGGTCTGTGCCAGGCTCTGGGCTTTACACATTTCGTCCTCTTTAATCCTTACAACAGCCCTGCAAATGAGCGTGATCACCCCCATCTTACAGAAGAGGACACGGAGGCCCAGCCAGAATCATACACTAGTAGGCGAGGGAGCCATGTTTACAAGCTTGGCCTGTTTGATGCCAGGCCCAGTGAGGGACAGCAGAGGCCCCTGCAGGAATTCCTGAGGCTCCACAGGGCACATGTAGGAAAGGTGGGGGGAGGGGCACAGAGGCAGAGCCTGGCCTTGCCAGACAGTGTCAGGGTGAACAGAGCCCTGAGAATCTGAGACTCGCGGTGAATGCCAAGGGCAGGTGGGCTCAAGGGCCTATTTAATTTTGTCTGGAATTAATTGAACAAGGACAGGGTTTGCCTGCTGTTTGGGGCAAGGTTGATAAATGGACTGCAAGAGTGCGAGTTTGCTTTCTCTCTCTGTGGTAAGCGTCAGTTCAAGCACTGACCCCGTCTGGACCGGAGAACCAATACAACGGGTCATTGAACAGACCCTCAGAGACAAACTGTATCATTTAGATAAAATAGAATGAGTTTTAGCATGAATAACTCCCAAGTTCACTATTTGGTCCTTAACGTCAACTAGACAGGTACGAGTCAGTCAGAAGGGGCAGAGTTTAGGCTCTACCCAAAAAAGGCTGAAGGGTTTTAATCTCAGTGCTCATGAGATCATGGGCTTTGCTTGGAGAAATAGCAGAACCAGAGAAAAGATGGGTGTTTTTGCTCTGTGGAGATCTTGTCCTGTGGGTTGGGTTATACTGTTCAGATGGTGTTTGGTCAATCAAAGCATTCATTCCAATTCTGGTCCAAGATGGTGATATAGGAAGACCTTGAACTCACCTCCACTATGGACACACCAAATCTATAACTCTTTATAAAGTGATTCTTCAGGGCGCCTGGGTGGTTCAGTCGGTTAAGTGTCTGCCTTTGGCTCAGGTCACAATTCCAGGGTTCTGGGATCAAGCCCTGCTGAGCAGGGAGTCTGCTTCTCCTTCTCCCTCTGCCCCTCTGCTCGTGCTCTCTCTCCCAAATAAATAAATAAAATCTTAAAAAAAAATAAAGCGATTCTTCCTGAAGAAGATCTGAGGGCTGACTGAACAGTTTCTGCACAACGAAAGATAGAATGGCAAGAGAGAAGGGACCCCCCACTGCTGACACTGGGAACCGCAGCGGGGAGGAATAGCACTGAGGGAGGGAGCACATTGGTCTGCTCTGAGGCATAGGAAAAAAGCTATGGTTTACAAGAGCAAGGAGCATATTAAGGATCCAGCTCCAGAACCCTGCCAGGTGATGGAGGAACTGCCAGAACTCTCTCTGGGGTGGAGAGGCCGACTAGCGCCACGTTTCACATTTGTGCTGGGCCTTGGTAGTGCAGACAGGAGCAAGCCTGGGCACGATAGCCTGTGGGCCACCTCAGCGAGCTCTGGGCCCCTTGGCCTACCAGCCCCAGCCATCCCACCAAAGTGGCCTCAGTGCAGCATACAGTGGGACATATCCCTGGTTAGCACTCATTACAGCGGAGGCCATTGTGCCAAGGTGACGCAGGGGCAAGGCACCACCAGAATACTCCAGGCCCATACCACTTCAGCTCTAGATGGCTTGCCAGGGCACCCTTGGCATAGAGCACTCTGGGATTTCCTGGCTCAGGTTCCAGACACTTGGCCACTGTGTCCCCAGCATAGCACACCCTGGGACACCTTGACTTACACCCACTTTAGCTATAGCTGTCCTGCCAGGGTGCTCCTTGCACAGACCATTTTTGGGAACCCCCAGCCCATGACTCATCTTGGCTCCAGTTACCTGGCAGGGTGCCCTCTATGCAGAGAGCCCTGGGACACCCTTGCCCACTCCTACTTCACCCCCATGCCATCCCACCTGGGCAACCCCAGCATAAAGTGCATGGAACCACCAGCTCATGCCAGCCACAGCTTAAGCCAGCCAGCCAAGGTCACCAGGCACACACAGTCTGCACAAGGGATGACCATACACAAGACCATTCTTTCAAGTCTAGGAGAAGTCGCTGTTCTGCCTACTTCATAGAAACAAATCCAGAAAATTAAGCAAAATGAAGAGACAAAGGAATATGCTCCAAATAAAAGAACAAGATTAAAACCTCAGAAAAAGAAGGAAATGAAACAGAGATAAACAATATGCCTGATAAAGAATTCAAAGTAATGATCATAACGATATTAACTGGAGAGAGGAGTGGAAGACAAGCATTCATTCATTCATTCATTCATTCACTTATTCAGAAATACTCATGGGCATCTGCCAGTGCCAAGCACTCATGGATTTCTTAATCTAATGTAGAGACTGGTAATAAATAACAAGTTTCAAAAATAACGAGGCAGATTCAGATGCTGATGTGGTTGTATGACAAAATTGAAACCGCGGGGAATATCAGAAAGTAGCTGGTGAGTGGAGGCCACTTTAGATTGAGTGGCCAAGAAAGTCCTCTTTGAGGAGGTGACATCTGAGCTGAGGTCTGGATGACAAGAAGGAGCCAGCCATGCAGAGAGCCAGACAAAGGGAATAGCAGTGGGCAGCCTGAGGCAGGAATAAACCTAGTGCGTTTGAAGAACAGAAATAAGGAATTGAGCGCTAGTCCTAAATTGATGGGAACTATGGCAGGGATGGCTAACTGAACTCTTTTCTTCTTCTGGGCATCCAGGTCTTGCATATTTCCTAGCCACCTTTGTTGTTGGCTGTGACTATCTGATTAAGTTTCAGCCCATGGCAGGTGATAGATGCCACTTCCAGTCCTGGCCTGTAAAAAACCCCCATGCCTATTTTCCATGTCCCATTTCCTCCTGCTGGTTTGATGGAGATGAGCAAGGTATTAGGAGCCATGTTTTGGAGACTTAAACAAAACAAAATACTGTTAGCTTATTTTTTGGAAGGACAGGTCATAATTCCTGTCTTGGATACATTAGGTTAGAGATGCTATTTAGAAGCCACAAGAGTTTGTCCACTGTGAAGTTAGAAAGCGCACAGTCTAGCAGATAGTTCTCACTCTGACACCAGCTGCAAGTCTGGGGACTTTTAAAACCAGCTTCATATTTGATAACTTATTAGGTGGACTCTTAGAATTCCCTGAAAGCTGTTATACTCATGTTTATGGTTTATTACGAGGAGAGGATGCAGATTTAAGTCTGCCGACAGAAGAAGCTCATAGCAGAGTCCGTGACAGACATGGAGCTTCCAGTGTCTTTTCCCTGTGAAGTCTGGACAGCATGTCTCTCCCGGTATTGATGTGTGGCAATATGCATGGAGTATGGTCAACCAGAGAGCTCATCTGGGCCTTGGCGTTCGGAGGGCACATCGCATTGGCATGGGTGACCACTCATGTGGCTGAACTTAATTTCCAGCCCCTCTGGTTGTGCTGATACTGTGTGACCTAACTCACATTGGTAGACTCTGATGTGATCCAAGGCTCTCAGGCAAATTAAGACCTTCCTATCAGTCAGGACGTTCCAGGGGTTTACAGAGGAGCTCCCAGGAGTGAACGGCAAAGACTAGATCTTTTGGGGGGCAAAACTTTTTTTTTTTAAAGATTTTATGTTTATTTGAGAGAGAGAGAGACAGCCAACGAGAGAGGGAACACAAGCAGGGGGAGTGGGAGAGGAAGAAGCAGGCTCCTAGCGGAGAAGCCTGATGTGGGGCTCGATCCCAGAATGCTGGGATCACGCCCTGAGCCAAATGCAGATGCTTAATGACTGCACCACCCAGGCGTCCCTGGGGGCAAAACTTTTTTACTATACAATATCCACATGGAAATGTCTAGTAAATAGGTGGATATATGAGTGTGGAGCTCAATGGAAATATCTGAGCTAAAGTTAACATGGTTGGGGGCAGTCTTAGACATAAGGATGTTATTAAATGCCAGGGGTAGATAGAGGAGGTTTGAGGGCCTAGGACAAAGCCTAGGTACCCACCACTGGGAGATTTCCAAACAGCCTGCATTAACAAAGGACAATGAGTGGTGTCAGTCAGTGAGGTAGGAGGAAAGTAGACACAGGGAGCTATATAAATAAATGAATGAAATAATGAATGAATAAATGAATGAATAAGTAATATAAATTATATGTATTATAATTTATATATATTATAAATACTATATATATTAAAGGTGTCGAAATCATAAATACAAAAGAGTTTGAAGGAAGAATAATTACTAGTATTTAATAGAATGCTTAATATGCAGTAAGACTTACATTTGCATTGTGCATAAAACTCGATGAGCGATCTTCTCCTGTACATCCTCCATTTTATAAAAATTGCTAACATTTAGCAAGTGCTTACTATGAGTTACGACCGTGTTCACATTATGCACCAGACTCTATGAGGTGTCTTCTCTATTAAATTCTCCGTCTTACAGTAGAGGCGTTAAGTCTTAGGAAGGTAAACTAGCCGGACCAGGGCCAAACTGGCTTTGCTCCACATCCACCTGACTTCAGAGCCCGTGCGATTAAGTACTGGGCCACCCAGTTTCTGTCTGGTCACCGGGGATGAAGGAGGAATGGGGCGTCCTCAGCCGAGACGAGAGGTGCTTTCTCTGAGCTACGTTTGGAAGCAGGTGCAGAGCTGCTCTGTGTGGCAGCAGAGGGCAGACCCAGAGCCCACACCGGTCTACCGCGAAGATTTCCTTCAACATGGGAAGACTTCCCAGTGGCTGGTGTGCTCTGAGTCAGCCACCTGTGCAGGCTGGTGAGCCACGGTCAGGGGGCATGGGTGTCCTCCTTCCAGTTCATTCTGCTTCTTCTCAGATGTGAGAGGCTACTTCTGGGGTCCAAGCTTGATTTCCCTCTATGCTTTCTGGGCAATTAAGTGTAATCCAAATACTACAAGCTGTGTTTCTTCTTCTATCTTCAGTTTTCTTAAATGGAAATCAGCCCATCAATGAGCTGCGGCCCGGTGGAAGCCACATGGTCGTTGCTGTGTAAGGTTACACTGAGCGCTAGTCACGTGCTGCGTTACGTGCATCTCAATAATTCAATAACGTGGGTATTATCCTTCCCGTAGAAGGGTGAGGACACCGCAGAAAGATGAGGTTGCAGAGCCTGGATTCAAACTCCAGCTGGCCTGGCCCCAAAGCTTATCCACGTAACTGACTCAATGCTGAGGTTACACTCCTGTGGTCGTCCGGACTCCCGTGCAAGCTGGCTTGTCCACCTCATTGGTTAATTATGGGGTTGCCGTGTTTCTTCCCTTAAGCCATTAGAGAAAAACAATTAGCTATCGATGTCTTGGTGAAAGTCCAACAACAGATATGTCAGCTCTTTCTGAAGAATAACAGCTAAGGAATATTCACTGAGGACAAACGTGGGTTTTCCTCGAACATCCGCTCTGGGCAGTGGGGGACAGACACCCCACCCATGTTGGCAGCCCCCAGTGTTCCTGCTGACGCTGACACTGACACTCACCAGATCTCAGGCTGGGAGGGGGATGTGCAGGGTGGGTGTGTAAGGGCTACTGTCTAAATAACCGAGTCTTTGCTATTTTTTGCTACGATGCTTTGTGACTGGAGGGCTGTTCAGTTAGCAAAATGTAAACAATACTCCATAATCCCAAGTAATTGTATCGAGCCTGGAAGCATACAAGACTGTGCTATTGTTTCCGTTGTACAGGTGGGAAGACTAAGACGTGGAGAGTCGGGGCAAAATGTCCCAAGTTACATAGTGGATTCATGACAGATTCCCACCCGCTTTCTGCTCGAGCACGCTGCCAGCTAGCATTGCCCACAGGCCCAGAGACAGGAGACCAACCTCCTTCCAGAGTGGAGAGGTGAGTGGGGAGGAGGAAAAGTGGAGATAGCAGCTATTGTGTTTTTTTACGGGAAACATTCTACAAAATTTGATTCTTCCCAGATCCAAACCAAGCATGGTAGCTGGGCTAGTACCTAATTCTTAGGCTTGACCATGCATGGAGGGAAATGGAATAGTGAATGCTTATAAGGTGTTATTGTCGTGTTAATGTGGGAGCTTGGAGTGATTACACTGTGAAATTTACCTGGCAGCTCAGCAGTGAAATTGCAGCTAATTAATTTTGCCTGACTTGATGGAATCCTCCTCATTCTTAATCCTCTCTCTGCTCTTTGCCAAAAGATGAATGAGGGGGATGTGGATGAAATGTAACTTGCAAAGTAGCTTCTATGTGTGGCCACCTGGCATTTCTCCTGTAGCCCACACTGGGTTTTCAAGCATAGAATTCTCTTTTCATGGGGTCTGTATAGAAGGAAAGCTGGAGGCTCTTAGGGGGTTTCATTCATTTCCAGCTGAATTGCAGAGGAATGGAAAATGAGTCTGAAACAGGTAGGAGAAGGAGATTTGAGCCTGGCTTTGTAGAGTTGGTGGAGAAATTCAGAGAATTAAAAAAAAAAGATTTTATTTATGTATTTGACAAAGAGAGAGAGAGAGAGAGAGAGAGAGAGAGAAAGAAAGCACAAGTAGGCAGAGCATCAGAGGGAGAGGGAGAAGAAGGCTCCCTGCATGGGGCTCAATCCCAGGACCCTGGGATCATGACCTGAGCCAAAAGCAGGCACTTAACTGACTGAGCCACCCAGGGCCCCCAAAATTCAGAGAATTTTCTAGAGCTGGAAAGGTTTGTAGAAGTCATCTATTCTGTTCTAGCACTAGTTATATAATTGTGGCACTCTTTGAGTTGGTTTGGGCCGAGCCCTGGAAACTTGACCTGAAGGGGGTAAGCTTGGACGAAGACCCATGGCTATTGTCTATGTTTGGGATGGTTGGCCCAAGGGTTGAGGGTGATCGGAAAATGCGGCTGCAGCCATGGGAGCAGCATCTGATCCAGGCAGGCCATTTAGAGACCACTAAACCTTGATGGACCATATCTCGATGCTTTGGATGGCGGAGGAACCCCATTGGGCCAATGTTGGGATTCCAGCCGGGGTTCCTGTGACTCTGTGAGTCTCAAGCTTAGGGTGCCGACCAGCAGATAATCCCTATAGCTGTGATTACATGTTCCCAAGGCATACCAAGGGTCCTTTTGGGGAAAGTTTTGCTGATCAAAATGAGGGCCCTTCCCAAGCCAAAGCCATTTCTTTTTTCTTTCTTTCCTGAGCCCTATCTTTAAAGTGCCCCCCCCCCCATTCTGTTTTGTAGCCTGGGTAAGTGATGAGAAACAGGCTTCCCAGCTCTCTCTATTCTTGGTGCCCTGGCCACTGGTCTCCACCCCCTAGGAAAGCCAGTAAATAAAGGAGGACAGCATTTGCCAAGATAAGGTACTTGAATTTAGAAGTGTTGGGGAATCACTGAAAGTTTTTTTCCCCTCTACTAGATTATTCTTAATTTAATAACTTTTAATTTCACAGGAGTTTTTAGATTTACAGAAAAATTGCCAAGATAGAATAGAGTATTCCCATAGACCTCATACTCAGTTTCCCCTATCATTAACATCTTATATTACTATGGTATATTGATCACAATGAGTGAACCAATATTGATATATTATTAGTAACTAAAGCCCATACTTTATTCAGACTTCCTGAGTTTTTACCTAAGGTCCCTTTTCTGTGTCAGGATTTATTTCATCAGAGATAACATGTTACATTTAGTTGTCATGTCTCCTTAGGGTCCCCTTGGCTGTGAGTTTCTCAGAGCCACCAAAGGGTTTTAAACAATGGTGCTATCTGGTCAGATTTGAGCTTTGGAAAATTCTGGGACTAGAGTGATGGAAGGTGGGTGTCATCTCAGAGATGAGCCTCAGAGTATAAAGGACGACAGATGGACTTCTGGCATCTGGGCTCAGACCCTTAGTCTGTGGGGTAGGGGCTGGGGAGGTGGGCTACGCTGCTCACTAGGTCAGACCCACGTTCTGCTCCTGCCAGAAGCATTGTGAAGAAATCTATTCATTTTATCTCAGTTTTTGGGATTTATTAAGGTGTAGTTTTGTTTATTATCATTTTATTTATATTGTGCCTGTAGGTATTTCCTATTTCATTCTGTCTTTGGTTTATTTTAATTTCTCCTTTTGTCCCGATTAGTATTGCCAAAGTTCTATGCTGTCAATTTCTTCAAAGAACTAGCTTTTGGTTTTATAAAATGTCTATTTTTTAAATTATCAATTTCACTTACTTTTGCCTTTATGGGTTTTTTTTCTTTTTATTTGTTTTATTTGCTCTGTTTAATTTTTTGCAATGTCTTGAATGTTTTCAATCTCTGTTTTTATTTTTTTGATGAATTTATGAGTATCTGAAGAGTTCTGCTTCAGCGAGTCTCCCAAATTTTGAAGTGGAGTGTCTTAATTCTTACTGAGTTTTAGAACAGTTATTAATTTCAGTTATGATTTGTTAGCTCAAAAGTTATTAGTAGTATGTAATCCTATTTCTTGGCACATAGAATTTTGAATTTAATTTTTTTGTTGGAATTTCTAATGTTATTGGAATATGAGTAGAGAACATTGATACCTCTGTTACAGGAGAGCATACCACTTAGAATTTATTGACACTTCCATGTTCTTATAGGTGGTCATTTATTGGTATAGGTTAAACATGTAATTAGAAAGAATGCATACTCTGTACTTATCCAGTGTGAAGTCCTCTGTCTTCAATAATTGCATTATTCAGCTAGTCTCTATTCTTGCTCAATTTTTATTTTTTTTTGCTTTAAATTTTTTTTTAGCTTTTCTCTATTTCTTGGCTTGAAATGTGCCTAAGACAATGTGTTGGTGGATATTGTTTTCTTCAATCCAATGTGGGAGTCTCATTTTGGTAAGTTTAACCCATTTGGGTTTTTTGTTATTATTTGATGAGAACTGACCTGTGCCATCTTATGTGCTATTTTCCATTTGTTTTGTGTGTTTTTCCTTTTTCCTGTTTCTCACTGGGTAAGGCTGAGTTTTTCTCTATTGATATACAAACCATACATTCTATTTTGCTCTTATTGCGGTTTCCTCCTCTTGTCTAATTGATTGCCTGTCATCTCTCATAGCGTTAAGTAAGAGTCGTAAAAATGGGTATCCTTGCCTTGTGACAACTGGAGAGCCAAAGCTTTCAGCAATTCTGCATTAAATGTGATGCGCACTCCGAATAACCACATTTTCTCTATTATCATAATTAATGGTAAAACTCACTCCCGCCCCCCTCACCTGGCCCCAAGGCATGAGGAGTTTAACGATCATTCACTTTCATACTCTCTTACTTGCCAGGCTTGTTAATAAAGGTTGGAGTCCTTCCGAATGAGCACACATTAATATATAAATGTATACATTTACTTTTGCAGGGACAGTGGCGTATTCATACAATAACAGTATTTATAATATATTTAATATTAAGTGCTTGTGGCAGAGGCAGTATGCGTTTACCCTAATGTCCATTTTCCATTTCACAGAAACTTTGATTTTTACCGGGGCTCATGGCTGCATTGAATGAAGACTCTGTTTCCCGTCTTCCTCTGCAGTTAGGTGAGGTCATGGAATTAGGTTCCAGGCAATAGGGTTAAATGGCATTATTTTATAGTAGCTTTTGGAGTGCTTTGTCTCTTCTTCCTCTCCTTCCTTCCTTGCTTCTTGGAATATGGATGGGATGTCTGGAGCTTCATGGTGGGACATGAGCAGGTGGGCTGTATGGGAGTAACCAGTGGTTCCGCAGACACCAACCCAGCCCTGGCCTGCCTATCTTCAGACTTGGAAATAAGACAAAGGAGAAGGAGATTTGAGCAGGATCTTCCTGCTTTAAGTCACTGTCTCTTTCTGTCACTGTTAACTGAAGCTGAACTTATTCTTACCTGCTATAGTTAAGATTTTTGGGTGTTCATTTTTTATTGCCTATCATTTCATATCATGACTTTCATGTTCTTTATTTTGATTTGACATTTGGTCTGGGAAGGTGGTCTTCGAACTAATCAGGTTTGAATTTAAATTCTTGTTTTGTCATTTGTTAGCCTAAAACTAGGACTATTTTCTGTATTTAACCTAATTTCTTTATTTGTAAATAGCTAATAGCATGCATCTTGCATGACTGTGGAGGGAGTCAATCTTTATAAAATGTTTAACAAAATGCTTGTCCTATGATAGCCACCAGATGCAGTCTTTTTGGTCATTGTCCTCTTTGCTCCCCATGTTGGGGAATCATATCCTGCTCCACAGAATCATATTCCAAAATAGTTCCCATAAAAATTGTTATATTTTGGCACCGGGTGACTTGTTTTCATGATTGCTGCCCCACTCAATAGCTTTCCCCTGTTCGTCTCAGTGTACCTTGTGCCATTTGCCAGTGTCTAGGATGGGAGTCAGTTATTTTACCTTAACTTAAAATATGTCACTTGATATATCTATTGCCTTCAAATATCATTTTCAGGGATGATAGAGAAGTATATACTTAGACCCTTTGCACAAAGCGATGAACTTCAGGTTTTCTGCAGTGGGTTGGTTGATTGAATTGAGTTCCGCTCATTCAGTGGGACAGGCCCTCCAGATGTGTGACAAAGAAAGCAAGCCCTCCACTCTTGAGTGGCTCAGGGAGACAGACAGGAGGAAAGCACATTTGCTTGAGGATATAAAGAATATAGAGGAAGGACTCATTAGCACTAAGGGGAGATTGGAGGTGGCAGCTAAGTGTTCATACATCAGACTGTACCTGAAGGGGACTTTTTTTTTTTTTTAAAGATTTTATTTATTTATTTGACAGAGAGAGAGACAGTCAGTGAGAGAGGGAACACAAGCAAGGGGAGTGGGAGAAGAAGAAGCAGGCTCCCAGCAGAGGAGCCCGATGCGGGGCTTGATCCCAGGACTCTGGGATCACGCCCTGAGTTGAAGGCAGTTGCTTAACGACTGAGCCACCCAGGAGCCCCCTGAAGTGTACTTTGAAGAGGAGTAGGGATTTCCCTGCAGGTGATTGGCAATGTTTTAGGGAGACCTGGACAGGGGGATTTAGATGAAGAAAACAGACCCACTGAGGATTATGGGTACGAACTAGGATGGCCGCTTGTGCGCCTGGGAGTGGCTCTCTCTTGTCGAGTACGGGCGGGAAAATGCTTAGAGTCTGTGCCGCTCTGGGGCTGGATGCACAGAAAGCTACTGAGCCCAGAGTCTGCGTTGCCTGGAGACCCCTAAGGCAGTGGAGTTGGGGGAGGATTGGATTATTCAGGGGGCAGCCCAGTGGGGAAGCCAACGCCATCATCCACGTGGGGGGTGAGAAGGGCTGGTCAGGTAATGTTATCTAGGGTTAGAGAGAAGGGGGCACGTTTGAGGTGTATCAGGGGGATGAAATTGACAGCACTTGCCTGCTGACTGGCTCTAGGAGTTCAGGGCTGTCCCCTGCTTTCTGGACTGAGTGACTGACTGACTGAGGAGTCCATTAACCAGGGCAGAGCCTCTGTGAGGAGAAGGCGGCTGAGGAAGACAATGAGCTCAGTTTGGGGCATGATAAGATGGTGCTGCCTTTTCAGAAACCTTTGCCTGGCCACTCAAGTCCTGTCCGGGTTTTTATAGGGTGCTTCTTGAAGCCAGCTGTCATTTACCCGCCTCTGCTGTTGGCGCGTAACAGCAGCCCGGGTTCAAACGGGCAGTGTTTTAGGGGAAGTACTTGGCACACCAGGAGAAAACTGGAGAAACGGTGTAGGAGTTTGAGAAGGCAGACTCAGTGCGCTGTGAGTCTGTGCTCAAACCCTCAGGGAGCTCCTTACAGCGAAAGTAAGTTTAACCCACAGGAGACAAACCCTGAGGAATCTCTGAATTATGGAAAGCGTGTCGGATGAGATGAAGGAGGAAGTTTGGACAAACCCACGCATGAGGGGACTGGGAAATGATGGGAGTACTGTGGCCTGAGCTCCATGCCCGGAGGAGGCCGGTCCCGGGGGCAGGAGGACTCATTTCTCCATACAGCAGCCTGCTGGGCTGGTGTCCTCAGTGTCCTCTCCCTGCCCCACTTGGCCCACAGGACACGGGCAGGGGTGGGAAGACACGAGGAGAAGGGAAAGTTAGTGTCTGTTAGGAACCACCCCAGAGGGGTTCCTGTGGTCCCCAGATGAGGTCCTGGCTCATTCTGCCCCATGGCCCAGACACTTTGCACCCGCCGGGATCTCAAGTCTGCCTCACCCACCACTTCCCTTCCCCTGTTTCTCTTCCCAGTGGGTAGAGTAAGACTGTAGGAGGGAAGATCTAAGAAAGTCTGTGTCACTGCCTATCTGAGAAAATGAGCTAAGATCTGAGTTTTAGCGGGCATAATTTGTCTCTTAATGAAGTTCCTCCAAATATGATTTCACAGTGACCCTTTCAATTTCCCATCAAAATCCTATTAGTTTGATGATTTCAGGTACTTCTATGATGTGGAAGGGCATTCAGTCCTGTCTCAAGATGTCTCTGTTTGGGCTAATGCACTTGTTAACTTTAAACATTTTGTGCTTATTCAGCTGGGAATTTGTGTGACATTACACAGGGACAGCACAGATCAGCTATACCGAGTGCTCTACTCGGCTGGCTGGAAGTCTGGGAATTAAAGCACCTTTGCTGCTCATTATTTCATTGACTGGGGAGGTAACTTATTTATGAGGATTGCGGTTGCGTGAGGGCTGGTTTTCTAATGAGACCATCCTAAGACATCGAGTTTTCTACGAGGCAGGGCAACGTGGTGAAGGGCAAAGTCATGAGGTTCAGATCCCGGTGACCTAAACTGGAATCCTGCCCTCATTACCTATTTGTAGGGTGATCTTGGCAAGTGACTTGACCTCCCTGTATCTCAGGCACCTTGTTTACAAAATGGGGGTGGTGACTTCTGCCTCCTGGGGCCACTGCAAGGATTAGATGAGATGAAGCACGTAAGACAGCCGGAACAGAGGATGTGCTTGACCAGGTGTCTTTCCCTCCTTCTGAGAGAAGCAGCGCTGGAAAAGTACAGCACCTAGGAGCAAAGAACCTGGATTCAAATACCATATCCAATGCTCCCAGCTCTGAGAAGCTCTTAACTTCTCCGAGCCTCACTTGCCTCATCTGTAAAAGAGGATTCATATAATTGTACTCTCTAATTACTTCTCCCTGATGTTACGAGGCCCTCCACTGTACTGTTGAAAGTCCTTTAAGAGCCATGAAGCCTTCTTAGTTGTTGTGCTGTGGGAGGATGTGAATGAAGGGCCAAGAAGGAGACTGGAGGGAATGTCTTGGTCTGTATAGGATTTGTGTGGGAAAGACATTCATTCAATATTCAAGAGATATTTTTTAGTGTGGGCTTAAGCTATGTCTGCCCTAGGAGTTAGCCTGGTCTGGAGGACTGAATGGAGGTGAGATATGACCCTAGCATTGATTCAGGGGAAGGCACTGGTTATCTCTTGACATGAACTTTTGAGAGGGGAAGACAGCATCATGGTGCATATGTATAGCTTCAGGTCAAGGGGGTCCTTTTGGGGGTGAGGTGGGATTCCAAGGAAGACAGTCCTTCACTCCAGAAACTTTCAACAGATGTCTGAGCCTTAAAGGAAGTGAGTCTGAATGGGTTGTATCTTAATGGCCCTGGTACCAAGCAGACGCGTAGTAATCTATATTGAACGAGTAACTGTGTTGACTGTGTCTCTGTAGGACATAGAAAAGATAAGGCGTAAATAGATTTGAAATTGGGGATGGCAGCAACATTGACTTCCTGTGCACTTGGCATTGAGCTTCAGTGCCTAATAAGCAGCAACTGGGCCATGTCGGGCACTGGGCCATGGCCCCACTCTTTGAGTGGGTAAAGGGAAAAGATATTGTAACAGCTCTCAGAGGACAAGAGGTAAACTGCATATGTCTCATGGTAGCTCAGAGGTCTCATTTGCAAGCTCATATAGGAAACCTCTTGAGTTAGAGAACTGGCTGGAAGGAAGTTTAGAGGATTCAGAGTTTCCATGGAACAAGTGGAGTTGTAGTCAGAGAAGTACTTTTGGAAGCCCAAGCCGATGTGTTGTAATCGATGTCCAAGGAATCTTGAATAGAAACGAAGATGAATTAGTTGCAGTCTTAATTCCTAACATTCTAGTCACCTTCTAGTCACCTTCGATGACTCCCAGTTACCTCTACAATGTTTTTTTAAACTTCCTTGATGACAGGAATTACTGGAATATCAGGACTTCTCCCCAGAAATTCTAAACCAGTATGTCTAGGTTAGGCTCCAGCAATCCATTTCTTTGATAAGCACTCCAGATAATTCTTAAGCTCAAGAAAACTTGTGAAAACCTAAGAGTTAAACTCTAAACTCACAAGCCTGACTCTGGAAAATGCTATCACATGGTCCACAGAACGAGAGACCAGGTGAATGTTCTGGGAGAGGTGGAGAGAAGTCAAGTCTGGAATTAGCACCATAGCACCAGGTTAGAAATCCGGCTCCTGGTCTGGTCCCAGCTCTGCCCCTGACTCACACTGTGGCCTTGGACTCTACTTTCCTCTCACTGGGCCTCAGTATTTTCTCTTCTATAGTACAGGCTGTCGGAATCATAATATTGGTTCCCGATCAACCTCTGGTTTTGGCAAGGTTCTCGGGAAAAGGCAGAGGTATGCTTAGAAAAACATACCCCTTTGAAGTTCTAATGTTGCCAAGCACTGCTGGGGTTTGCTTTCCTATCCTGGCACCTGGGAAAAATCGGAAAAGGCAGGGCCTCATGGACAAGCCCATGGTCAGAGCCAGACAAGGTTGGCCTGGGGCATCCCCGGACAAAGTCTGTGGCCAGCATGTACATTAAACCCTGTGTGGGGCTAGAAGAACAATCAGTCCTGTGATTCAAGGTGAGGTCAAAGCCAGAGGTCAGAAAGGTAGGATGCTGGGAAGGGTCCACACATCTACTAGCATCAGGTGGGGCTCTCATCTGTGCTGGGTGCCTGTGAAGCACAGTACTATGCTTGAGGCCAGTTGGTTTCTGGTAGTTTCTGGTGGAGGCTTCTAGGAGCCTTAAAAATCCTTTGGCAATTCAGGGCATAGACAACTAAGATCTGCTGAGGATGCCGGGAGATCTGCTAGATAATGTCAGGCAGGAGTGCTGGGGAGGGAGCTTTGGGAATGCGGGGAGCTTTCTGGGCAGACCACTGTCCCCTGCCCCCTCCTTCCCGGCTCCTGCTCCCCCTTCCTGCCCGGGTCCAATGATCTGTGGAGTTTGTGCTGTGTGCGTGCTGTCATCCTGGTGGAGGTGCAGATGGAGGGGTAGTGAAGCAACACCGTTTGTTTTTGGGAAGCAACAAAACTGAAAACCTTGTGTCATTTTAACAAAGAAGAAATGAAACAGCAGGCAATTAGGCAGGAGTGTATCAATTAGTGAGCCAGAAAAGTGCTTTACAATATTTTGATGACTCAACACTGTCAAACAAAAACCAAATTAAAAAGGAAAAAAAAAACTCCTCAAAACAAATTCCAGAAAACCCGCAGAAATTGTTAAATAATCCCTTCATTTAAGTGCACTTAAAATATTCAGAAACAGGAAAAAACAGAGACCCATTTGTAAGGATACAGAGTTAACGGTGGGTGATCGAGTTCGGAAGTTTGGAAGGAACATAGTTGTGCTGAATTCCCTTTGAGGCTCCCCTCTCAGCAAGGGTCCCCTTGCCGAACACATTCCCTTCTGGGGTCTGACCCCCCGCATCCTTCCTCAGCCAGGTCAAGAACTGTGTGAAGCAGGTCTCGTGCAAATCAGTAGATGAGGAGGAAGAATGCATTTTGCTGTGACCTGGCTTTTGGCTTGACCTCAGGTTTGATGCCCACTGGCTATGGGAGCCGAGGGAAGACAGATGAGCTTTGAGAGTTTCTAGTGTCCCCATTTGCAAGTTAGGGTAATGATCCCTCAGTCACAAGGTCCTTCTCAGGATTAAATGAAAAAAAAAATGGGTGACAAATACTGGTGCTAAACACGGGCTCTTTCCCTGTCCTCAGAGCGTCAGTGTCAAAGATAACCTGTATCTCCAGGAGTGCCAACACACGCCCGCATTTTCCGTCCCAGCCGGCTTTGCGAGTGAAAGAAAGGGCCCTTTGGCCCCATGGTTACGTGTGGCCACGCTGGGTGCCAGGCTTGGAAGATTCCCTGGAAGGTTTGTAGAAAGTTACCTTTCTGTAGGGACCACTTCCCTCGTTGCCCCACAAATGCTTTGTCTCCAGGGGAAGCCCATACAGAGAAGTCTCTGTTTTCGTAGTGTTACTTCTTGTTCTTTCTGAGTCGAGCGTTAATGCCAATTTCCACACGCATTGTATCTCTTCATTGCCTTAATCCCTTCAACTCTGGAGCCCAGGAAAGGCATTCACTGCCTAGAGAACAAATCAGTATATGATTTCATTCATTCATTCATTCATTCATTCATTCATTCATTCATTCATTCTCTTACGTGTTCGTTCATTCAACATAGATACACCTGTTCCGTTCACATAGGAAGGTGCTGATGTGGTCTGGTTGTAGGGGGTGGAACGGGGGTGCAGGCTGGAGGAGGTCGGAGAGGGAGCTTCAGAATGCAGGGAAGGGGCGTAAAGATGCCTCCTGCGGGGCGATGGGCAGTATCTACAGTAAATGGCTGCCATTGCTACATGTGGTGGAATGCCTCCAACAGTACCCATGATTCCTGTGCAGAGGTGCCTTCCTGTGGCCCGGCCCTCAGCCTGGGAGCAGGTGGGCAGGGTTTCCTTTGGCTGAGTTAGGGAAAGGCCGAGGCTGCCCTGGGGAGACCACGTCCCTGTTGGAGTTTGAGCACCATTCTGAGACGTGTGCGGGGGCAGGTGTGGCCCAGCTGTGTGTGACACTCAGGTCACCATGGTCACACCCAGTACGGTCCATCCACAGAAACCCGCAAACCCAGAACTCCACCCCAGAGAAGCGGACAGCCCCTACGGATCACTTAGATGGCACTATCATGGTCCAAGTGGGGAAGCTGAGAGCCGGAGTGGGCAGTTCACAGGTCCCAGAATCACACAGAGAAGAACGCAGACCCAGTGGACCCCTGCCTCCCCCTTCCCCTGCCCACCCAATGCCACTCCCTAGACACAATCTCTCTCAATTCTTTAGCTGTTCTTTCTAGTATTAGCTTTATTTTATTCAATTACAAGGTTAATCTACTGTTTCTCAATTTCTCAGTTTCAGGCAATTGTCTACAGACTGGAGTCAGGTCTCCTGTTGCCTGTCCCCACCCTCTTTTTCATTTCCTCAGCCACCCAAATCCTCTGAATTTAATGAAAAATATTGTTCACTACAGGTCAAGTTGGTCCTATGATTACAATTTATTCCTTGTACAACTTCTCATTTTCCTAGAATTAAAAACCACATGTTACTTTTTCATTTGCCTGATTCATTTGCCTGATTTGTCGTTGCTCTTACTCCCATCAGGTAGCCTCTAACCTCAACAGATGGCGCTTCCCGAATGGGCAAGTGCATTTTCACTCATGGCTCAGATCTGCCCCGTTCCTGGGGTGCCCGGTTCCTCCCTGGTGTGGTTGGGGGCACAAATGGGGTTATGCTAACAGGAACCCTCTGCATTTTGGGGTCCCTGACATCCCTGCTCACCCAGGGCCTGGGCCTTCCTGCCTTTTTCCAGGCCCTCCTAGAGCTCCAGAGTGCTCACCAGTGGCTCTGCTCCTGGCCATTTTCTGCTGTGTGGCTGCTTTGCCAGGACTTTCTGCTTCTCCGCAGGCCTCCCCATGAACCAGCATCTCCTCCTGGGAGCTGTAGCCTGTCAGGTGCCATGTTTAGTGTTCTGAAGGCCTTGCCTGCGGCAAGATGGGATGGAGGTCTCCTCCTTTTGGCTACCAGGCGTTGTAGGATATTCTAACACTGGGGCTGGACCACCAGGGGCCTGGATGCTAGGGACCTTCCGGGGCAGTCAGGGACAGGGTTCTGTCTTTTTCCTCCCATCCCCACTGACAGCGGCCAAGTGCCCTGCCTTCAGTTCACGGGGATTTGCACGGGTCCGGGGCTACTGTCTGCAGGACGGGTGGGTGAGGGGGTTCCTTGGAGGTCTGCTTGAGCCTGGGTCCTTTCAATCCTCTGACTTGCTGGGTTTTCTTCTCCTTCCCTCTGCAAGGACTTTGCTTCCTCCTCTCACTTTTCCACAGTCCCTGTCAGCCACTCTCTTCCTTTCCTCCAGCCTTGGTCTCACATACATGCACGGAGCAATATAAAATCTCCCGTTTTGATGAAAGCCCCGTGGAGTTGCTCTCTTTCCCCAAGATCAGCTCCTGCCTGTCTCCCGGAGTCTTTATTTCAGCTGGGGTGCCCCCAGGTAACCAGGGGAAGGGCGGGAAGTACATAGAACACAAATCCAATAATGCTTTGGTCTAACCTGCCTCAGGACCCAAGCAGGTGCGGCCCACGCCTGGGTCTGCAGCGTGAGCGTTTTAAGGGAAAGGCTGTGAGCGGATTTGATTTTTGTGCTCTTTAGGAACCGGTGGGTTTCTGGGACTGGCTTGAGGGCATATTCTCCAATGCCTGTGTGATCATTGCTTCCAGGTCCCTGGATGACTCCCTCTGTCTCTAGATCAAGCCTGCTCTGCCCGAGTCCCTCCCTGGCTCACCGGTCTCTTCAGAGCAGACCTGAATCCAGCTTAAGCTCCAGTGGTGACCTGGCCCTCTTGATTTCAGTGCTCTAAGTTTTGGAATGACTTTGGTATGTTTTAATGAAATTTTACTATTTTCAATATCAAACGTTTTGAATGTGTAAGAAACTATGATTGCTTTTGCAAATCTTTGTAAAACTTTTTGCATATATTCACAAATTATAGTCAATTATTATTATTATTATTATTCTTTTACTATATTTGGTTCAAAAATATGGCTCTTTTGCCTGTAGAGGGACATCCACGGCACCCAGCCCCCATTACGGCTGGATTTGTCACCTCCTTCCGGGCCTGGCCTCCTGCCAGCCTGCCCAGCCTCTGCCTCCCGTGCCTCTGGGGAAGGTACCGTCAAGCAGACGGATGGGCACTTTTCGGCTTCAGAGCAAATTCACTTTAGCAACCAAGAGCAGTTTGAGAAACAAATGTTTCTGTTGTAAACATCTCACACAGCCATAAACTTCAGCCTCTCTTTAGAGCCCCGTGGAGGGGTGACCCTGCCCTTCCGTGACCCCTGCGTCTGGGCCCCGTAGTTTATAGGAGGCGTCTCCTCTGCAGGGGGACCAGGTGACTCTCTAGCGGGAATGCAGAGAAGCAGAAACTCAGGCAGCCATCGCTGGGGCCTCAGGCAGGTCCTGCGGGACGGCCCGGTGTGCCCGCTCAGTGCAGCGCCCCACACCGGGCCTGGCACCAAGGCAGGAAGGCAGATGCGTGGGCCTCTGTGCGGCCCTGGCCTGCTGTCCGTGCGCTTCCATGCCTGGGGGTGGGGGGGTCATGCTTCCTGTATGACCTCCGTGTGGACAGAGTCCTGTCTCATTGAGCAGCTTCTGTCATTGCTGTAAATATGGTGTATTAGTCCCTTAGTGCTGCCATCACAAAATAGCACAGCCTAGGGGCCTTCATCAACAGAAATGGATTTTCCCACAGTTCTGGAGGCTTAATTCAAGATCAAGGTGTCCACAGGTCTGGTTTCTCTTGAGGCCTCTCTCCTGGGCTGGGAGGTGGCTGCCTTTTTGCTGTCATGGTCTTTTCTCGGCATGCAGCCCTGCTGTCTCTTTCTGCAGCCAAATTTCCTTTTTTTTGGTCCTCTTTTTATTTATTATGGCAATAGTCATATATTATAATATTTACCCATTTTCAAAGCACAAGTTCATGAAATTTGCTAAGTATATGCCATCATGTCACCACTATCCCACCTGATATTAAGAGCAACACCTTTACCCTAACAAGATTCCTTGTGCCTCTTTGCTCCCATGGATCCCATTCCTCTACCCCCCAGTTCCAGGCAGACATTGATCTGTTTTCTGTCACTACAGTGTTGCCTTTTCTAGAATTTCACGTAAATAGAATCATTCTGTGCACAGCCTTTTCTGTCTGACCCCTTTGATTTATCATAATGTTTCCGAGATTCATTCATATTATTGTATGTATTGATATTTTATTCCTTTTTATCGCTCCATAATATTCCATGGTATGTATATTATCTCTTTCCAGTTTTTGTCCCTTCTGAATCATGCTTTTATAAATATTTGCACCCATGTTTCATGGGAAATATGCTTGTATTTCTCTAGGGTAAATACCTAGGAATGGAATTGCTTGATGGTATGGTAAATGAATAAATGTTTAATATTATAAGGTTTTGCAAAATGGCTGTAACAATGGCAGAAAGGTAGGAGAGAGCGCTCCAGTGGTCCCCATCCCCAACAGCCTCACCAACACCTGGTGTTGACAATCTTTTTAGCATTAGTCATTCTAATTCACGTGTCGTAGTTATCTCATTGTGGTTTTAATTAGCATTTCTCCGAGGACTGGTGATGTGGAACATGTGCTTATTAGCCACTTGGATATCTTCTTTTGGGTAATGTCTGTTCTAATCTTTCATCCATTTTTTTATTAGATTTTTTGGTCTTTTTTTTTTATTGAGTTGTAAGAGTTCTTTATGTATTCTGAATGCAAACTCTTTGTTTTGAAAAATTTTGTTTTCAGCCTGTGGTTTACCTTTGTGTTTTGAAATTTTCCCATAGGATAGGAGTCAGATTGGTTTAGGTCCCACACTAATGACCTCATTTTAACTTAATGCACTCTGTAAAGGCCCTCTCTCCAGATACAGTCATCTTCTGAGATACTGGGAGTTAGGGCTTTGACATGTGAATTTTGGGAGGGGAGATACAATTCAGCCCATAGCAGATAGGAAAGAATGGGCTCATTAGGGATCACAGAACAAAAGAGAAAAGGAAGAAAAATAATGTTTATTAAGTGAAATAGAGCAGAGCTTGGCATCTCAGGTATAATCTCATGGTTCCGATAAAACTGAGAGTCAATGTTATGTAGTAATTTATTGTTTTTCTAGGGCTTTGCTTTGAGTCTTGCATCCTCCAAGTCCCGTATGTGATTAGGTTAATGAACCCTTATCTCAAAAGGGCTTTGTTCTAAACACATTTTACCGAAGAAATGGTATCCTCCAGTAATATTTGAGAACCTGAGCCTATCTACAGACATATGTTTCCCACCTGTCATGGGCCTGCCATGACATGTCCCAAGCACATGGCTTCACTGCGGTGGGTGTGCATCGATCACCGGTCTCCGTTTGCACCCCGCTAAGTTCCGGAAACAGATGCATTATCTTGTTCAAAACAGCCCTGCGTCTGAATAGATGGGAAACTGAGGTTCAAAGAACTTAAGGACTTAAGGTCTCTAACCAAGGGGTGATGATGAGGATGGTGTTTGAGCAGAAAACAGAAAAGCAGTGCAGATAAATAAATAAACAATGCTGCTGACTGAACCCGCAGAAGACCCAGATGCCCACTGCGCGAGCTTTCTGTTGAAGGTTTCTCTCCGGCCAGGGTCAGGGTCAGGGTGGAGGAGCTAGGGGGCACCTGGGGGAGGTGGCCACAGGAAGCAGGGTTCTCTGGCGCTGCGGCCAGAGAGAAGACTTTCCATTTCTCCAGCAGGTGGCATCGTCCAGCCGATTATCCGAGCAGCCCCGGCTCTGGCTGGGAAAATGTTTGCCAGAGGTCTTCCCAAACTGCAGGTCTGGGGGAGTTGCCACTGCACCATGAGGTGCGGCCTGGAACCTTCTTTCCTGGGGAGTGAGAAAGAGGGGATTTGTCCTCACCTGAAAATCAGACTTCTACACGTGGGTTCACTGGAGAGAGGGAAAGCTGTGTGGTGTCTGCCCTTGCTGGCAGGGGTGGCCAGTGGCCAGGCTCCAGGGCCAACCAGATTGCTCTGCGTCCTCCCCACCCTGAGCCTGGAGCTGTCTCTGGAACAAAGTGAAAGACTCCCCAGTAACCAATAACGAAACATGCTCCCTGAAAGCCTTGGCTCCTCTCCCAGCAACTGGCCAATTCCATTTTCTCTGAAGCTGTCCTCGAGATGTGGGGAGTCTTGGGCTAAACCAATCAATTACAAGCATTTTCCTGCATATGCCCATCTGGACTGAATTCATATATCTAAAGTCTGGGGAGAACTTGGGGCTCTCCTGTGCTGGCACGCCTCCTTTGTGCTACGGAGGGTGGGCCATAGCACGGCGGTGGCAGGTACAGATGTTGTATGGAATCCAAACACTTCCAAAACTTGCTGTGTGACCTGGGCGAGTTTCTTAACCTCTCTGTGCTTTTGTGTCCTATTCTATAAAATGGAGGTGGTAGCAATTCATATTTCCTGAGCTTACTCTGAGGATTAATACATGTAAAGCGCTTAGGGACAGGGTCTGATGCAGCATATCTCAGCAGCTGTTACTACCATCAGCTGTGCGCAGGACAATTTTCTCAACTAGGTCACGTAACGCTAACTTGTGGCATGTGGTAGGTTCCCAATGATACAGAATTGGATTTAAATGGGGGAAAAAGAGCTTCTGGCAGGAAGTGGGGAGTGGGACAGCCCATACTGGGGGCGGGAGAGCCGCAGGGGTGCCCACCCCCCTTTCCAAGAGGGACCTGCTATTCTGGCTGCCAAGAGTCAAGATTCAGTAACTCTGAAGAACTGATGGGAGGGGAAGGCGAGAAGGGCTGAGTGCAGCCGCTTATAGCTGGGTGCCAGCGGCGGCCTGGGGCACTCCTCTGTGCCAGGAATAGAGCCCTGCTCCAGGAGGCGTGCCACCCAGGAGCATGGCCAACTCACCTGGCCTGGGAACCCAGGAACCAGAGACCAAAGCTGGCCGGGAGTCAGGCCACACACTGCTGGGACAGAGAAGGAGATTCAAAGCTGTTCTCTCTGGAGGCCACGGAGGCCTCTAGCCTTCCTTCTTTGTCAGCCCCGACACCCGACTTGGGAAGAGCAGCAGGCCAATGAAGGGCTGGTAGAATAAACCATAGCCATCTCTCTGGGCCGCACCAGCCAGATCAGTAGGCATTTTCTGGAGACCGCACACCAGGCCAGGGGTTACCCTTTAATTGCAGGATCCTGGGTGGGAGTGGGAGAAACACTTCTCAGGGAGGGGGCTGGGCACCTACTTTTTGTCAGCTTGGAAGTGTTCCAAAAATCTAACAAACCGTCCGGACTGTGCTTGTGTGACCTGGCTGGATCCCAGCCCTAGCCCTGCTGTTCTCCAACCCTGGACGAAACATTCAGGGAGAAGCATTTACCCCGAGACGAGAGGGATCCGAGGAGGGACAAGAAGGGCTGGTTAGAGCTTGGTTGTGGGTCAGCACCAGGCTGCCACTGGGACCCCACTGCCGGGCTTTCCCATGACTCGTGTTTCTGCAGGCACAGTTACTTCTGTGGCTACTTTGTGCGGCCGAGATCCAGGCCACTGCACAGGCCTTTCCATTAGGATGCACTCAGCAATGAAGGGCCCCAGCAGCCACCGGTAACAAAACACGGCCTCCTCCCTGCACTGCTGGCCTGTGAAGGGTTTTATAGACTGCCCTGCTCTGGGTGGAAATAGAACAGCTCTGAACTTGCTACCTATTACCTGGAAGTCATTTCCCTTTGTTGCCCCGTCAACCATGTACTCCAGCCGCAGCCGAGGGTCTGCTGTTTAACCACCTCGTGCTCACACACCTGGTGAGCTCCCAGGCTTGTACCCGGGTGTGCTGGAGTCTGCGTGCACTGCTTTTATCCCTGCAGGCTGTGTGAGGCGCTGGGGTCCCCACAGTCCCCAGAGCTGATCTGAACCGAGCTTAAAGTTCTGCTCCCCTCAAGCCTGTATATTACTAGTTGTGCCCCATAATGCAGCATGCATAATTTGACCTGATTCTTTCTGGAATCCTTGACAGCAAAGGAAAAGGATAGCACCAGGATAAGCAGGAAGCCAGGTCCATGGGGGGATGGGGTGGCGGCGGGGGCATACCGGCTCCCTGAGCAGGGAGAGGGCAGGGCCACCCAACTCAAAGCTCTTTGACTTCTCTGCGAGGACTGCTAAGGGTTCTCCCAGCACCTCAGAAGGAAGCCGGGAAAGTCCAGATTGTAAAATTTTCTTCTAGAAATTGTCCTAGGTGACTTTCCTTTTTTCTCCCTATGTTTTTAAGAGTGTAAAATAGCAATCGGGTCCTTGCTCAGCCTCCCTTTGCTTGGTGTCTTGGGGCCAAGCTGGGCTGGGGCGCTGATCTGTTGGCTAACGGGCCACACGGCAATGCCGATCCCCTGGTCTGGCCCCTGGGTAGCTCCATCCTCCAAAACCTTGGACAGAAGCCGCAGGATAGGACCCGGTGCTGATGCTGTCCGGATGACCCTGGCCTCGGCCACAGGATGCGGTGCAGGAGGCTGCGGGGAGGAAACGAAGCTATTGACTGTCAAGCCATGTTGGTTGCTGTAGCAACGTTCAGAAATGACTGAGATCAATAGCAGCAGCCGAATTTTATTTGCTTTTATTTCCTCTTCGGGAACAGCAGCAGGCCTCCCAGTAAGAAGGGCAGCCACTGGCAGCGGGGCTGGTGGCCGTGGCTGTGGTGGCTTTTGTGTCTGGACGGGCTATAGCAGGGGAGAGAGAAACAGGGCTTCTTTCTAGTCGCAGTGGAGGGAGGTGGGGGTCAGGGAAGAGCCATTGGGGGGTACCCCTGCCCAGCCATTTAGCCTGTTTGGTTAGCTATGCAATTTGGCAGCTGGGTCCCTCGGAGGAGGAAAAATCAATACTGCTATCCACACATTTGTGCCTCTCTCAGCTTCCGACCACTTTAACTTTCATAAAGAGGCATCAAAGAGTATAAATAGAGCCTAGAGGAGGGGTTGGATTTCTGCTGTTGCGTAGTCCTTGTGGGCCCCAGTGGACGGTGGGGCTGGTCCATGGAGGATGCTTGAAAAAAGTGATGCAGGCCAGTGTCTACGCATTCACGCAAAGCACGAAGTTTCCAGTTTGGATGAAGTTATTTCTGACACCTCGTAAGGCTGTGTAAAGAGATTCCCTAGTTCATCTCAGTGCTAATGCTTTAAAAACCCGACTCAGCATGGCTTTGCGGGTTACAAAGTACACCATAGCCATTTCCCCTCTGACTCTCGCCGTGCTCTATGAGTTAACATGGACCACATTGTTGACGGGCTGGCTGACTGATTCATTTGTCATTCATTCGTTCACTCGTTCTTGCCACTATGTTTTAGGTCACTGCTGTGTGCCCCCACTCTTCGGACAAACAAAGCAACATTTATGCCCTCAAGGAGATTACGGTCTAGTTGAGGAAGGCAGGCTGTGAGTGAGCAGACAGATACCTGGTCCGTGAGAGGGGGTACGTGCTCTGCAGACGCGAAGAAGAGTGTGGGGTGTCGGAGGTTTTGGGTGCTGGTGGCCATCTGCCTTTTGTGCTAGGGTTTGGGGAATGAATGCCTCTCAGACGGTGTCATGCAAGCTGAATCCTGAGAAGGAGCGAGCTAGGGGATATTTGGAGGAGAGCATTCCAGACAGCAGGTTCAAGGTCACATGCTGGGGGGGCGTGGGGGGGGGCCGGGAATGCTGTTGTAGCAGGTACCGTAGGGAGGCCAGCCTTGCTGGAGTGGAGCAGGGAAGTGGAACGTGTGATCAGAGAGGGGCGGGGACTGGGTGACAGAGCCTGAGAGGCCCTTCTGGAAGCTCGTGGGGCAGCTGTCAGGTTCACACAGCAGAGCGACATGGTTGCCTTATGTTTAAATGGTCATCTATTATTTTACCACAATTTAAAAAAAATGCCTGGTAGGAAAAGGCTGCTGTTGGGCAGTGGGAGCCGGGAGTGAGGAGGCCATGGACCGAGTGACCAGGGTAGTCACGGCAGGCGTGGAGCGATGCGGGGGGATCCTGGCTGTGTTCCAAAGTCTCTGCCGGCGGGATTTACTGAGAGATCAGATATGGTGTGTAATGAATTTTATACATAATCGTAGAAGGATCATGCTATATAATTAGTATAACCATTAACATATAATATGAACATATAATTTATTCAAATATTACCTGATCTCTTTCATGTGGTCACACTTTGCGTTTTACACCTTTTTCACAAATGTGCTCGCTGTGTCCTCCAAACCCCACGAAGAAGATTCGAGTTTGCGTTTTCAAGGTGAACAGATGCAAACCCGGAAAGAAGACATGGTTTCCCCCGGTAACTCACCTATTTTTACTTTATTTTGTATTTTCAGGGGTCCTTCTTGTATGGTCGCATCAGGGTGCTTACATGAAAACTTGAAACCACGTTTCCTTGTCACTGTTTTCTTGCCAGTCTCCCCACTCGGTCCTGAGTGTTCTTTTTTCTTTTTTTTAAAAGATTTTATTTATTTATTTGACACAGAGAGAGACAGTCAGTGAGAGAGGGAACACAAGCAGGAGGAGTGGGAGAGGAAGAAGCAGGCTCCCAGCGGAGCAGGGAGGCTGATGCAGGGTTCGATTGCAGGACTCTGGGATCACTTCCTGAGCCCAAGGCAGATGTTTAGCGACTGACCCACCCAGGCGCCCCAGGGTCCCGAGTGTTCTGAGCTCACTGCCTTGGCCCCACGGCACTTGTGCCTTGGGCTGGCATCCTGGCTGCCCACCTGAGCAGGCGCTTGGGCGCCCCGGGCCCCTGTGCCGGCTCATGGCAGGTGAGACCAGAGCGAGGGAGGGGCCACACCCAGCAGAGGATGAGCACAGCCAGCCGTGCGGGCAGGGCTGAGAACCAGAATTCAAGGGCCTCTTTGCAAGTGGGGGTCAGCGGCAAATAATCTAGACCATGGATAATAGAAAGCCCAAGTGCAGAGTCCAGGAAAAATTGGGTGAGCAGTTTCTGACTGTCCACCTGGAGTCCCTTGTTATGGTGCTGACCGCAGGGTCAGGCCTCTCCTCATGTGGCTTCCAGTGGCCCTTTGCTCGGAGTGTGCCCTTCATAAATGTGGGTGAGCTACATACAGGGTGCAGCAGGGGCAGCCCCTGTCCTTGCTGCTCTTCCTGCAGCCTCCTGACCGCCAGGCAGCAGGGCAGCTCGCCTGGAAGGCTCTTCCCATGTGAGAGCTCTTGGGCTATGAAGGTGAATTTTGGCCTGTGCCTCCCAGGGAAACTCTGAGAGCCAACGCCAGACCTTTGTCTCGAGTGATCTCCCTAAAGAGTGAGGGAGGTAGAGTATTTATAGAGGAACTCCTCAGTCATTTGTTGATGGGCTGGAAGGACAAAGTAGACTCCGGTGTGGTGAGAGAAAGCCCACAGAGGAGGAATGCAGCCCTCGAGGCTGGACATCAGGCCTGCTTGCTCGGAGGTGGGAAGGACCGGGGGCCGTGGGGGTGAAGCTACATCGTCTGGGTCAGTGGTAAAGTGGAAGGAGAGGCCTTACAGGATTTGCAAATGACCATCTCAGAGGAACAGGATCTCACTACTAGGGGGCATGTCTCTTGAAACTTTCTAGAACCTGGATCTTTGTAATTTCTCCGTGTCGGTTCAAGTAGGTCCTTACTCTTTTCTTACATACCTTGGTATGCTAATAGGATGCTTTCTGTCTCAGTTTTGGTTGAGGAACCAAATTTTGGCAGACACAACGGATGCTGTATTTCAGTGCTTCCGTAGATAAATTCCAAGGTACATGGTCAAGATTTGTGTAAGCCGGTCTGTAAGTTGTATGTTCCTCGCCCACAATGACGTAAGGAACTTGGACCCAGAGATAAGTCAACTGTAGCCCTACGCCGTTGTTAGTTCAGCTGATGTTTAAAATTATTATTACTCATAGCAAGGCTTTCCTGAAGAAGGAAGCAGAGCACTGACTCAGTGTCCAGCATAAGATCCTTCTCCAGATTTCCAGGACCCCTGTAAGTAGTGCTGAGTTAGGGCCCTTAAACTTTGCTTCACACTGAGGATATAAAAGGATTGGAAAGGAGAAGTAATTTTTGGAAAGGCATTGGGACGCCTATCCCTCACTTCAAGCGTAGTTACACGTGCTCCTATGAGACTACTTGCAGCTAACTGAGGCAGCTGCTGAGAAATCTGAGGCTGTGAGGTAGGCCGAAGGTGGTCCACAGGTGACTAACCCTCACCTTTGTTTCCAGAACTGATGAAGGCAGGGCTGAGCATCTTCCAAGGAGCAGCGAAGGCTCTGCAAGCGAGGGAGCTGGTCTGGGTCAACTTCATTCCTGCACAGGGGCTGCCTCCAAGGCTGATGAAACCCCAGCAGGAAACCCCTAGAGATGGCCCATCACATTCCTGGGATGCTGAGGGACGATCCAGCCACTCACCAAAGCAGGGACGTTGTCTGTTCACATCGAGGGAGCAGCAGAGGAGAGAAGCTTCCAGAAGGATTCTCCAGAGAGTCCATCAAATCTCCCCATCTAAGAAAAGGTCTGCTTCAAACACTGGCTGGACCAAAGTAGGAAAGAGCTTGCAACAGCGTTACTCAGGTAAGGATTACTGTTCCCTTCCCTTCTCCTTGGGCCAATGTTGGAGGACTCAGACACGCAGCCAGCCGCTGCTGGTGGTGGCAGTGGGGGTGGGGGACAGTTGGAACAAAATTTGCCCTTAGCTGGTGAGGTGATAATTGTTGAAGGACAGTCATGGATTTATTGTATTATTCTTCTTTACTTGTGTATGCTTGGAAGTTTCCATAAGCAAAATATTAAGAAATGAAAAGAAACAGCAGGTAGCAAGTGGGAAAAGAGGTGAGCAAGAAGAGAGAAGCTTTGTAACCACAGGAAACTCTAGCAGAGAAGGAGGATTAAGTGTTATTTTCAAATTAAGATGGAAGTGTTAATTATTATACGGAGCCAGACCTTCTAATTTCACAATCAGGACTGAGCTTTGTGACTTCAAATGGCTACAGGACTTTATAATAACCAGAAATGACCAGGAAAGTCCTGAGAATTAATCCTAGGGGCAGATGAAAAAACTAATCCCACTGAGCAAATTTAAAGGGCATTAGACAATTTCAGCTAAGGGAAAGCAGTCGCCCTTTTATGTAGGTTTTGATCTGGATTCAGACAAGAGTGTGGGTTCAAAACTCCGGGAACTGTGCAACCTTGGGTCTGGGTTTTGTCATCTGTACAATGTCTGCGATGATGTCTGCAGAAGGTCATTGTGCCGGAGACCACGCATGGGTGGTCTTTGTGTAACAAATTGTAGATGCTATTGTGAATCAAATCATGGTATCATGTGAATGTAATGATGACATGGGATAGAATCAGCTGTCAACAAATATTGATTGAGTACATGTTACGTGTCAAGTCCTAGAATGAGTTCAGAAGATACAGAGCATGGTCGACAGGACCCAGAGGGAGGAGGAGAGGGAGAGGAGGAGATGGAATGTTTGTGATTGTACCTTGTGAGATGTGCCTGTGTTCTATAAGCAGGTCACTTGTAGGGGACTTGGACGTATTCGGAGCCTGGGGCGTGTCTTCAGAGTGGTGTCTCACGTAGCAGCACAGGCTCTGTGTGTGTTGGGGGGCAGGGGTCCTCAGCTTCTGGGAGGGTGAGGACTGCTGAGTTCTCAGGGGCTGTGAGGAGAAACATCCCCTCTGGACCTAAGTAGAGAAGAGTCTGCATTTACCAGCCCCACTGGGTGGCCACAGCTTCACTCGGTCCAGCCGTGCGGGCCCGGGACTTCTATCTGTTCTCAATTCCATCTGTAGAGTGGGATAAAGGGAAGGGAGGAAAGCAGAGGGATCTCAGAGGTGGTCTTCACAGCCCATCACAGAGCGACAAAACTGAACTTAACTTTCTGACGTCTATGTCCTGGAAAGGTCTGCAGAACGCACTAGAGAGAAATCCCTATCCAGCCATCATCACTGTTAAGAAATGCTGATTATAGGCTCCGAGGAAATTCACATGAGGGCTAGGGAGTCCACGGCGTGGCAAAGGGTTTGCCTTGAGGGAGGGGAGGGGTCCTGTGGCAAGTCTCACTCCGTGAACTCAGGTGTGCAAGGAAGCATGGCTTTATTTCTTAAAATAAGTTTCATTTAGAGTTTTGCCCTGTTGGGCAACTGGAACCTTGATATCGCTCCTTCCTGGGGTTTCCTGACATCCAAAATGGTGTTGAAATCCCAAGGGCTTCCCTGGGACCAATGCGTGGGAGTGGGTGCTCACCTGGTCCTTGTGTGGTTTGACCTTAGAGGTCAGGTACTCCTGGTCACTGACCTTTTCCCTGGTCTTGGCTTTCAGGGTCCTGTGCTCTGCTTTGCACCTGTGTTCCCTTTGCTGCATGGGGTCCTCTCAGGGGGCTGCCCACTCTGGGCCATAGTCAGTTCTTTCTGGGGTCTTTCCAGGTGCTGCCCCTGCTTCCCGGACACTTCCTGCCTCAGAACCCACAGATCATGCACTTTTTCTCACTGTTCATCCTCTGCAGACTCGGTTTTCAGTCTGAATGTGGTCGCAAGAGGTTTGGGGAAAACCGTGCACCACTATCTTCCCTCCCTGCTTTAGAAATTAAGCTTTTGGAAATAAACTTCTGGAAGGCTCACAGGCTAGTTTGACTTTCTCTTCTGCTACAAAGAAGACTAGCTCTCCTAATAGAAATTATGGTAAGTCCTTGGAGGCAGCCTTCTCAGAAGCCTTTCTCCTGTTTGGAAAGGCCACAAATTAGGCCATTCTAGGCTGATTTGCGGCCTCTCCCCACCCTGACACACCTGTGCCAGCAGAAGGAAGGATGATTCTCAGATTGCGCTGACCTAAGGAATGATCTTATGTCGGATTCCTTTGAAGTCTCTTTCCTTTGAATTCCATTAAAAGTGTGATTAGCAATGAAATAGTTCCATTAGACATTTTTATGTAATTTTTTTATTACAAAAGTAATAGAAACACATTGTAGAGAATTTAAAAAGTGGGAAGGGAGAGGAATGAGGAAAGGAGGTAGGTAGAGGGAACAATGAAGACAACTAGATACAAATCATTCAAGAACACTTCTTGTGTGCTAGACTCCTAGGTGTTTGATGTGCCTACTTATTTAATCATCACCACATCCCTATGGGGAGGGCTGCTATCAGCATTTTGCCATGGTGAGAACACTGGGGCACAGAAAGTTTAAGTAACTTTTTCAGGATCACACAGATCCAGGCAGTCTGACTCACCATCAAGCAATACGGACTTCCAGAGGTCATATTCCCACATCAATTGGATTTAATTCTATTCTTCATATCTATTTTTAAAATAATTTGCAGTTTTGATTTTGATTTCCTTTTTCACCTAGCCCAAGAGATTTTCGTAACTTTCAAGAACTCTGTTTTTTTATGATGATATTTGAATTGTTTTTTTCTCATACAGTTGAATCATAGTCAGACTACAATTTGTAGATTTTTTAATCTCACCAAGCTTTTCCTTTGGCTAAAGATGGAATCAGTATTTTAAAAGGTTCCTTGTATGTAAGACAGGAGTCTACCAAACAATCAATCAATGCGGATATCTTTAACCAAATCTTCATCCTTTGTCATTTTTTGCCAACCTGTCACATTTTAAAGGCATATTTATATTTTAAATTCAAATTGTATTTGACTCAAGTTTTAGCATATTTATAGGAGATTTTGATTCAGATGCTATGTTACTTGCTATAAGGCATATATGACTATTATAATTCCATCATGGATTACATCTTTTACCCTTACACCATCTACCCTGTGGGATGCTTTTGACTTGAAATTGAGATTTGTTTGACGCTGAGATTATTGCTATTGCTTTTTGTTTGCTTGCATATTTTCATTTGTCAGTGTTCTTTCTGTCTCCCTGATATTCAACATTCACCACTCTCCTCTAGGTGTTTGTCATGAATAACACAAGATATGGTGTTGTTTTTAACACAACCTAATCGTCTGTGTGTTGATCTGGATTCTAGGTGATAGGTGGGTGATAGCTTTGATTTTATCCTTGTCATTTTTTTAAAAAAAGATTTTATTTATTTATTTATTTGAGCGAGAAAGAGCACACATGAGGTGGGGGAGGAGCGGGGGAGGAGCGGGGGGGGAAGGGAAGGTGAAAGAATCTCAAGCAGAGTCTGAGCTGAGCATGGAGGCTCGAGGTGGGGGGTCGATCTCATGACCCAAGATCATGACCTGAGCTGAAACGAACCAAGAGTTGGGTGCTCAACCAATTGAGCCACCCAGGTGGCCCCCCCCTCGTCATTTTAGTTAAAGCTTACCATTTATTCTATTTTACTCTTTCCTTTTTCTGTCTTTATTTCTGCTGACTCAACAGAATATATTTCTTATTCTCCTGTTCCCTTGTTTTAATCGGGAAGGTCTGATAGGCCCCTGTGCTCTCTACTCCTTTCTCTCTCTATTGTAAGGGAGACAGTAACCCTCCCTTCCCTCAGATGCTTTAATTTGCAACTCCTCTCTTTCACCTCCTACTATTTTGCTCCAACAACTGGGGTGATTTTAGCCATTTCAATAACTTAAAATTTTAGGTTTATGCAAAATTTCCCCTAAGCTGCATGTCTGCTGCTTTCAAGACCCCTTTTGGGAAAGCGGCTGCCCTGCGAGAGGGCCCCATCCCGCCTGGCTGTCCTGTGACTCTGAGGAGTAGGGAGAAACAGAGGCCAGTTCTTAAACTGCTGTCTTTAAAGTATTAAAATTAATTTTCCTAAAATTAATATGACAGTGGAAGGAAACTGAAGGAAGAGCTGAATTTCAGATGAATGTTTCTTTATTACATGCTATTGCTCCCTTCCCAAAAGATCCTTCCAGAGTTCAGGAACAGCTTATAAAATATTAACAGGTGGGAGTTAGCTTTTAAAATTACATCTTTTAAATCGTAGACACTTTATCCTTGCTATACGGCACACTTTTTTCTGTCTCCATTTCCTTCATGTCTCAACTTTTGCTGGTTATAGTATTACTTTTCCTTGGTTTATGACATTTGCATTCTGGTTTTTAAATTATATAATAATTGAGTCTTAGTTCTATATTTAAATAGATTCCATAATTACCACTCATCTCTTAGTGCAGCTTTTTATATCTGATTTTTTAAAAAATGTTTCATTATTTTTTTTTTTGGAGACAGACAGAGACAGAGAGCACCAGCTAGCACGTGAGTGGGGGGAGGGGCAGAAGGAGAGGGTGAGAGAGATTCTCAAGTAGATGTCCCCCTGAGTGTGGAGCCCTCCACCGGGCTCAATGCCATGACCCTGAGCCAAAATCAAGAGTTGGATGCTTCACTGACTGAGCCACCCAGGCGCCCTTTCATATCTGATTTTTAATTTTGATAATTTCTGGGGAATCAAATCCATTATCAAATAGTTTTTACAAAAAGGGCTCAGAGTCATATATATTCAACACTTAACCATAATTCAAAGCAGTGATCATTGTTAAATACTATTTAATAATCATAAATAGAATAATAGAATAATGATAATAATACCTTTTATTCTATTGAGAATATTTTACTTATTCATCTACTATTTAATTGTTTTCTTTTTAAAATTGATGTTTCTTTGTTCCTCACAGAATAAAATTATTACCTCTTTGTTTTTTCTAAAGATATATTTACAGAAGCAGTTCTTTTCTCATCTGCCTTTTTATTTTGGTTTCTTTCACTATGCAGAAATTTTAATTGTATGCAATTAAATCTGATGATCTATTCTTTGTGATTTCTTCTATTACTTCTAAATTTACATACTTGTTACTCAAGTTTATAGTCTATTTCTCCTATAATTGGAATTTAATATCTTAACAGGTAGCTCTGTAATTCATTTAAAAGTTCATTTAGTATATAGTTTAAAGAGAAACTCTAAATTAATTTTTTTCCAAATTCATAACCAACACAAATTTTGGCAAGTTCTTCCCTTCCTATATTTGTTGAATATTAAATTCTAATAACCACCCCCCACACACATTTTCTCTTTCCTGACTTCTTTTCAGATGCCTATTTTCATATTTTGATCTCTTGTGATATAGGACTTACCCCAGCTCTGCCATTCACATTGATTGTCTCATTGAGATAATTCTCTCGATCAGTCTTTTCCAAATTGTGTTTCCGGTGTTTCAAAGAGGTCTCTGACATCCAGTGCAAAAATCTGACCACATCACTTATTTCTCCAACTTAAATCTAATAGCAGATCAAAGGCTGCTTTCCATATTTAACCAAGAACACTGGAAGTAGTTCTGTCTAAAAGGTCTCTGTGTGGGGCCCCCAATCTTATCTTCACAGCAAGGATGGGAGACCAATTAACCGCTCAATTATGCAAACTGGTTTGCTTCCCTCCTCTCTGAACAAACTTCTCACCCCAGAGATCTTAAGCATCTGCAGGACAGGGTCACAAAAAGGTTTCTTACACCATTACCCTGGGACACTGTAAATTCTCCACACATGTGTCATACCAATCTGGACAGCATCTGTAGGACTAACACATTGTTCTTACCTCTATTATGGTGTCTAATCATTTGTTCTGTTAATTTATCTTTTTATCAGTGTGAGCCTATCTTCCCTAACATAATGAGTTGCTGGAGGGCAGGAAATATACCTTTAATTCTGTGTCTCTAGCGCAAAGCTCAGAAGCTCCCTTGTGGTTGAGGCTTCATTGCTATTCATCAGTGAGTGATCACTAAGCCCTAAGCCCCACCTTTCTCCCCAAACCAACCTATAGACCAACCAGCCCACTGACCAACCATCACGCAATCAAATCGAGACAGTGACACTATTGGCAAAGGCAGTTCCCCCAATTTACTCAAATCAGTTGTGTTTGTATGCAGTCAGCTTTTTCCAGTTATTGGATCCATATTCTGTGACAAATCCAGAGATGAATCAGACATGATTCCCTTCCTCAAGGAACTGAGAATTTCTGAGGCTAGATAACACATGAGCGTAAATGGAATTCAGAGGGAAACGGATTGGTGCCACACGAGCTGTGTATCAGGAGAGATAGGACGGGGAGCGGAGAATAATTTTTTTCCCCATTAGCTTTTGGGGATAAGAAACACCATAATTTTGGTCTTATTAAAGGCTGCCCCATGATTAATATTTCCATCTAAGAAGCAATTAAGGAATTATTATCCAGGGAGATTGTGACAAAGGAATTAAGCCAAGCCACTCTGTTCAGGCTCTGGTTTGAGTATGGAAAATTAAGTCTGTTTAGAGTAAAGGCTCACATTTTGTCCTCAGCTTTTGCTCAGGTGTTGCATAAGAACCACTGAGTGGATAAGTAATAAATTATCTAGATAGCAAATACAATCCATAGCGCTAAATGGAACGCATTATAATCATGGTGTGAAAATCAAAATAATAATAATTTAACATGTGGACTCCAAGGGGCAACAATCTGTTTTAGTCTGTTAAAGTACATGCATTTTGAGATATAAAACTATACTTTTCAGTGTTACAGAAGTGCTTCATTATTTCCAACTATTATTGAAATAGTGGAGAAATCATCTTGCCTCAGTGCTGGAATCATACTGTGTTCACAAGTGCATCTCGTTCTAAACATTTTATTAGGATTTTTTGCAAACCCAGTTTTTTTTTTTTTTGAGCTGCTAAATGGAAAGTCTTACTAAAATGCCTATAAAACAACTTCTAAAAATATATACAATACATCAACTCTAAACCAGGCACTTCCATATCTATAATTCACAGAAGAGTAGAGTAGTAAGGAGCCCTCCTTTTACTTAGGAGAGAGGCCGATTTTCTTGCCAAGTAGGAATAGGGCCAGGAGCAAATTCTATGCTTTGTTACCTTCTGCCCTGGGCTTGTCTTTGGAAGATTTTTCTTCTCCTCCTCCTCCTCCTCCTCCTTCTTCTTCTTTTAATGGAAGGAGTGGGATTTCTATGTCTTCATTTGAGAGGTGGAGACACTGAGGTGGCACAAAGCTGGGCTCCTCTCATGACACTGTCCTCTGCTCTAGGAGCAGAATGTCTGCACACCTTCAAAGAGGTTGCCTCCCCTCTTGGAACCACAGAAGGCTATCAGGAAGAGGCTGGATGTTTCTATGGATCTAGTTAGGGAAGGTTCATCTCCAGAATCTATTTCAATCTAATAAATGTTGATTAAGCACTTACTGTATGCTAGGCACTGCTTGAGAAGCTGGAAACAGTGAATAAAACAAGAACTTTCTGCCAAAGAGCTTACAGTCTAGAATAGAGATAGGCCAGAAGGACTCCAGAGGAGAAGGTGATGGCAAGTCCCTGGCCTGGGCAGGTGTCCTCAGGAACGACAGTCTTGTTCCACGTTTTGGATGGAAAGTTTCTTTGTTCTGCATTTCTGAATTTCCTCAGATCTCAGTGTAGTGACGTTCTGCTCATTCCTTTAGTGCACCGGCTTCGAAATACTTGCATGTCTACACTAGACATTTCTTACAGCCCTTTCCAGAAATTTTCCACATGATTAATGGTACATTTAAAAACCTCCACTTTGGATAGGCTTGCGGTAGATGCCACACAGCTGTAGCTGTCCACGGGTCATGCTGTGTGATAAATTAGCCAAACGGAGCTCGGAAAATGCTGTCGCTTTCCTCCATTAATGCAAGAGCCGCGGGTGCGTCCCTGCGTTATCACCGCTCCGAATTACACCCGGGATCCACAACAGAGCTCTGTGTGCAGAGGAGTCTCCTGATGTGAGTCCCAGACACTTGAGGGCTGGCAGGTACCAGTGGAGCTCCTCACAGAAGATGGATTCTTCTCCACAGGGGTCAGCCGACAGTGGGACCCTAAATCACTTCTCGGTTACAGGCTTCTTTTTCCTTTCTGCCACTTGTTCACGCCACATGTGTCCAATTTTCTGGGGGGTGCATGTGAATATGGTGGGGGAGACTGCCTTCATTTTGAGGGCAAGTCTGGAATCGTCCCAAGGTGAGACATGGTGTCTGGAGGTCATCCAGAGGTCGCCATCTCTGTGTTGACACGGATATGACCCGTCCTGGGGACACTGTGGTTGTGGGTCAGGACAACCTCTCCCTGGGGCTTGCCTGGGCACTCTCTCTTTCTGCCTTTTGAACACGAATGCTCTGGGCTTTTATCCCATGCTGCTCATAGCCCTTTTCCAAAGAGGGGACAAGGCAAGTTTCTGCTTACTAAACTATAATTGCAGCCATTTTTCCTTGAGGTGCCCGGGACATCTCGGGCAGAGTCTGGTGGTTCATGTATTCTTTGGTCAAAGTCTCTTGGTTTGTTCCTGCGGATGGCCTGTCATGAGATTTGGATGGTTTAATCTCCAGAAGGCCATCTTGTTCTTGTATCTCCTGGTTCCAGGGCTTTTCATACCCTGAGAGGAAAAGCAGATTCCCTTTTCTTTCCATTTGTGGTCTCCTCAGGGAGACCTCAGAACGACTTCCTTTCTCCTTGGCCTGGCCCTGAATGCATGCTCTCTCTGTCCACCAACTCATTCTGACCACTGCTCCCTAGATTCTGGGGGTGCTCCCTTGTCTGCCTCATAGGGTGATGGGGAGATTCTCTCTGTCCCTTGTGGACAGGAAGATCAGTGGCCTGATTGACATGGAACTGAAAGCAGAACCTTTCAGAGCAGAAACCAGGCTGATGTGACCGTCCCATCACTAGTACTCTATGAAATAGCAAAGAACTATCACATCTGCTCCTGGGCTAAAGCAGTCTGGCATATGCTGGTTATTATTCCTTGGCCTCTCTTGAGTGGGTTGCACATAAATGAGGTATACATGTAAAATGTGGAGAATTGCTGGTGTTTGGATGTGGCTGAGTGGAAAGACTGGTGCTTGTCACTAGAGGGACAGCCTCAGTGGGAGTGGGCCTCCTTCATGCGGATCTGGATGGCCCCATTGGAGACACTGGAAGCAGAGTTCTTGCTTCCTTCCCGCTGGAGGCTGCGTAGACAGGCTTTGACATACCCTGGGGGAATGGCACTGGTGGGCACTTTCTAGGAGAACACATCTGCCATGGTTACAGCTCTGGTCCAAGCCACCTCTGTTTCTAGGACTCCTGCATGGTCTCCCAAACTGATTTCTCTGCAGCTACTAGCCTTGCTTCTTTCTGTCCATTTCCACTCTGTAGTGGGTGTTCTGTCAATGAGACATGCCACTTAAAATCCCCCAGCTGCTTCAAAAGACCCTCCAGTAGTTCCTGAGTTCTTCCCTGCCTCAGGCCCTTGGTACTTGCAGTTCCCTCTGGCTGGAGAGTTCCTCACATGTTTGGATCTGTTTCATTCTTCAGATTTACTTCAGTGTCCCCTCTTGAAATCAACCTTGCTTGACCCCTGTCTCTAGCATCCCTTACCCCACCTGCCTTAGGTATTCTCTATGACATCATCTTCTCTATGGTCATTGGAGAACTGATTATCTGAAATTATCTTTGCTGTGATTGTGACTGTCACTTTTTAGGAGACCATCATATCCACAGAAGAAGATCTCATCTTCCTGGCTCATAACTGTTCCTGCTTGTAACCCAATAGCCCCTCAAAATATACAGTGGACTGTATATTTTGAATCTTTCTACAAAGCTCTAGGTTTGTGGCTATTTAGGTACAGCTTCTAGAATCATCCCAAATCCCCACATGGTCAGGAGTATGGCAGTGGAAAGAGGCTCCTTAAAAATGTTATCTTTCAGCTAGGGTCATGATCGGAGAGTCCTGGGATTGAGCCCCGGGTTGGGCTCTGCACTCAGTGGGGAGTCTGCTTAAGATTTTCTTTCTCCCTCTCCCTTTGCCCCTCCCCATGCCATGCATGGGTGCTTTCTTTCTCTCTAAAATGAAAATAAATAAATCTTAAAAAAAATCTTCTCTCTGTATACTTGGGGGTTTAGTGATCTCGTACAGGCCAGGGTCTGTTTTCCCATCTCTAATAAGAACAGTTTGAAATGGACTGGGCCACCTCCTATGATCTTTCCTGCTCTGAATTTTGATGTTTTCAGTGTGTGATCCTCTGTCTCTCAGAGATCTCATCTCCTTAGCTTCTAGAATGAGAATAGTTGCACACGAATATTTATGGCATTCCTGTAGATGATGTGTATTTATGAGATGGCTATATTGACTAATCTTGCTTTTTTTTTTTGGTCTCGGAGGAAAAGTTTCTCTGATTTAGTTATGTCTGATTTAGAGAAGTTTAAATTTTTTTGAAGAGTAAGAGACTTGTGTGTGGAGTGTGTCAGCATTGCATTAAAGAATTGTGAGCTGTTTTCTCTTAGAATGTGTGGCAGTTTCCATCTGGTCACACAGGGAGTGGGAGCGGCCCTTCCCCTCCTCTGCTCTCACAGGCCCAAACCTGTGGGGGCAGGAAGCTAATTATCACCTCTTAGGATGCTTAGAACCTTGTCTCAGTCTTGAAAGAACTGTCCTCATGCTGGTCCTCAGAAGGGAAGAGACCCACACAGACAATTATTTCCTTAGCTTCATGCCACTCTGTGAGCATATGTGCCAGACATACTTGAACTTTGATCACGAGACTCATGCAGAATTCAATGTGAAGAGAAGCATTGGCTGAGGAGGCCCCAGAGGCCCCTACTTGGTGATTATAATGTATGTGGGTGTCCACCCTGTGCTGAGTCACTGTGGGCTCCAGGTGGGCTTCTGCAAAGGCCACCACATGGAGCCTCTCCCTACTGTTGTCAAGATCACACTCTCCAGAGAAAAGGGGGTGTCACGCACGAACAACCCCCACTCTTCTATGGCTTCTCCCATCCCATGAGGCAATCAGCTGCAGCAAGGCTGAGAGGAGGTGGTTTGAAAGGTCTAACCTGCGCAGTCTAAGTCCTGGGAGGACGTGAGGGGGGATGTTTGACAAGATGGAAGATGCAGAGCGCTTGCAGGACAGCTGAAGTCCCTTTCTCACCTCACGTGGAAACTCACACCCCTACTGGGCTCTGTGCCAAGTGGTCCACATTCTCTGCCTCATTTTGTCCTCACAACATCATGTGAAGCAGGATTTTATTTTTAAATAGCTATGTTGTAGAAAAGGCTCTTTATAAGGGATAACTGTCTTGCCCAAAGTCACACAATCAGTCCCTAGAAGTGAGATGTATGTGTGTCAGAGAATTTATGGCTCTGTTTTAAGGCATCCATATAGGATTTGAACCCTGGCTCCACAACCATTGCCCTTCCCTTCAGACATGTTGCCTGGGTGTAAGAGGCAGTGTGTCCCCAGGGGAAGCTTCAGTAGGGACATGGAGGATATATCTTTAACATGGCTGCATCACTCAGTCCCTACAGCCCTTGGAAAGAAAATGCAGCGAGTAACAGCATGGCTTGGGAGGCAACATTCCAGAATACAGGCCAGGGGCCCCACCTGTGCAGCTGTGGATGATCTGCTCCAGCTCTCCTGCCTCAGGCCTTCCTCTGTGAGAAGGGAGTAATCACAGCATCTCCTGGTCTATCTGTAGGGTGTCGTGCCCAGGAGCTGTGCAAGCCTCACGGATTTTCCAACCTCCTCTTTGGACAGGAGAAAGGTCTCTGGGGCCACAGGGAGGCCCTGCTACTCAGTCCTTCCACCCACTGCTCTCAGACACACTCAGGGGACAGGCCAACCTTCTATACCCAACCTGAATCCCAGAAGCCGAATCAGACCCCCTCAGACTACGTGGTCTTTTCCTTCCCTGACCATCTCCATAAATTGATTCTCTTATACTTTGTTCATTTGCCAATTCCTCACATCCTGGAAAGGATAATAAATGCGGAATCACAATTTCCTTTTGAAGTCTTGGCCCCACCGTGTCCTAGGTGAATAACCATGGGCGTATCACGTAGCTTCCTGACCTCAGTTTTCTGCAAATCAGTGATCAGTCTACCTGTTCGAGGAACGTTATGGGGATTGAATGAGCTGACATGAGAAAGTGTTTTCTGATCTGATAAACATAATATATGCTTGGTGTTTTTAATATGATCATTTCCTCTGGAACTTAGCGAGCAGGTGCTTTGCCCACAGCAGGTGCTCCATAGATGTATACACTTTAGTCTTGATTTACACCAGACCCCAAATGAAGTGTGTGTCACAAGGAGATTGGAACTTTCATCTCCTGTCCTACTCAGAGACATATGTCACAGAAGCCCTTCCGAATGAATTGGCCACACTGTACTTTCTCTTTCCTTGCCAGGCTTGAAGAGGGATTGCAGGCTTTTGTAACTGACATAATCGCAGCATTGATTAAGGAGAAATAGCTGACTCCATCAATTTAATTAAAGAGCTAAGACTATGCACCCCGTTCTCAGGCTCTCTGCGTCAGGGAAAAGTCAGCATGGGAAGGATCCAGGCAGTCCTCTCATAGGAGATTCTGGAAGCTGAATAAATTTTTGTAGCAACTCACTTCATCCATCAGAGATTCAATTACATTAGTCTAGGAAATGCATGGAAACCATTCTCCCCATGTCAGGCTTCTGCAAAAAGAGTGACCAGAGCAAACTCACAAGAGACAAATCTCGGTGCATGGCATAGTTCTTGTAATTTTTAGTCTGCTCTATTTTTATTGTGATAAATGGATCTGTGTTTTAAACATCAGACATTTATTAGGTTCCCACTGTGTGCTCTGTGCTATTTTAGAAGCTATGGGGACTATAGATCAGAAGAAGCTGTCCCTGCATTTATGACAGTATTTGGTGTGTGTTCTGAGAAGAACATTCAGAGCACGACACTGGGTATATGTGAAGACCAGAAAGTGAGGCTGGAGGGAAGCCGCGGGCTGGGCTGGGCTCTGGAAGGGCCAACAGTACAGGCAGTCAGCATGTGAGTTGTATTTAGTTTCACTTTTTCTAGCTAGCTATGCAACGTCGGGCAAGTTGCTTCACCAGTTTGAGGCTCAGGTTGTTACCTGTTAAATAGGCCTCATACAGAAGGAGAGAAGCCAGTGAGATCTAGAGAGGAAAGCTTTGAACTCACTCAATCCAGTCAACAGCGACAAGGCTCGTTTGAAAGGGAGGTCAAGGGGAACTGCCTTGGAAGGTTTACTGATGAGCTATTTCCGTCTAAAAACTACCCCCAAACTTAGTGGTTTAAACAACCACCATTGAATGATAGCTCACAATTCCATGGGTTAACTGGGGCTCAGGTGGCTGATTCCTTTACTGTCTCTTTAGAGATTTCTCAAGCACTTGCAGTCAGATGGGGCTGGACCGTTCACGTTACTCCATGCAGCCTCTCTCTCTCTGTGCCATCTTGTCGTCTCTCCATAGGGCCATTCTCTCTATTCTGGATTTTCCCATGATCAGCTTTGGCGATCCAGGAGGAGGACTTGGAAGTGGTCAGGCTTTCTCAATGCCCAGGCTTGCAAGTCTTAGGACGTGGTTTCCTTCTCAGTCTGGTGGTCAAAGCAGCTGTAGGCCCACCCCAGACTCCAGGAGAGGGGCAGAAGTTGTGTCTCTTGAAGGGACGGCAGAGATGTTTGTGGCCATCTTCTGCCTCCCAGCCCGCCAGCTCCAGAGCCCTCCCCCAGCAGCCTCCTGGTGATGGCAGGTGCTGGTCACAGTTTCAGAAGCGCCACTGCTGACAGGGAGGCAGGTGCATCAGCCACGGAGCCGGGGCCTCTTCTCCATGCACTTCTTTGGCGTGCAGACCTTCAAATTTGACTTTGTCAGGCAGCTAGCGTTTTTCTGGGCTCTCAGGACTTTGTTCATACAAACAAGCTTCACGGGAGACTGATGTGTAGCTTAGACTATTGATGTGTTTATTTACAATGGCACATTTACTTTTCCCTCAACAAAGCATCTGGGAGGCTGAATTCTTCGTCAGAGAGTTTCAGCCCTGGGCTCAGGTGGAGGGATTCTTGAGGGCTGTCTTTTCCAATGTAGGAAAACATTGGAGAACCATCTCAACTTAGGTTCTCCTGGACGCGGCTGACTTTTGGCTTTTGCACTCTTTTTTCCAAAGACCACATGGATTCTGCTTCTGATAGTACATTTTCCCCCCAGCTACATGAATACTATGGATAGAGGTATAGACGATCATATTGAGGCAGATCTTGATCAGATTTGAACATCTTATCCTTTCTGCTTTGACTTGAGAGGATTCAGACACCTGATGGTGACCTACAGACTACTTCTCTCCTCCGCCCACTGTCAGCTTCATTAATTAACTCATTGCCAAGTTCAGGGAGTGAGTGTGAGCTGCGTGGGCTTCTTACACCTTGACCTTGAAGGAGACAGCAATGCCAACAAAATGCCATGGCCGAGGGTGCATGTGACAAGTGCTGCCATTTGACAAATCCACTGCCGGCATAGCAGGTGAGAAGGGCATGTTCATTTCAAGTGGTCAGACCTGGGAGAACGTTAGTGAGGACCCTTATGGAGGAGATCGTTGGACAAAATAAAGAAGCCTGGCTTTTTGAGCATTATGGAAAAGTGCGAAGAAAGCGGGGAAGTAGAATGATATGTGACATTTAGGGAATACGGTAGATTGGTATGAACTCTAAAGGACCACATATATGCAGCTTGTGATGATTGGTGTGATTATTGATTGTATTTCGAATTTCCCAACTAAGGTAGACGTTCTTTGAAGGTCAGGGCCATTTCTTATGGTAACGGCTTTTGGCACTGACTTATGAGTTAGATGGTGTAGTAGGCAGACTCATGACCCCTAGAGGATTCCACCTGATTCCTGGGACTGCAAATGTGATGGGTTACCATGCCTACAAATATGTTACCTTAGAAGGAAAAAGAAAAATTGCCAATAGAATTAAGGTTACTAATTAGAGACTTTGGGATAGGAAGGTTATCCTGGACCGTCTGGGAGGATGAAGCAGGGGATGGTGAAGAAGTCAGCGATTTAGAGCACAAGGAGTCGTGGCGGCCTTCCGTATCAAGGAGACAGGGACCTCAGCTCTACAACCACAAGGAAACTGCCAATAACCTGAATGAGCCTGAAAGGGGGCTCTCCCTCAGAGCCTCCAGATCAGAGCCCAGGCTGGCTGACTGACCCCTTGACTTTGGTTGTATGAGACCTTAGGCAGAGAGCGCAGTCATGCTGTGCTGGATGGATGTCTGACCTGCAGAAGCCATGAGCTAGCAGACTCATGTTGTTTTAGCCACGAAGTTAGTTGTAAACTATTCTCTGCAGCTTTTAGGGAGAGGCAGATACCAGAGAGTGGTCACTCTCTTGATCTAGGAGGCAGTGGAGGCCAGAACATTCGAGGAGCCGGGCTAAATGCTGAGTCCCTGGATGCTAAGCTGGTTGATCGAAGATCGTCAGAGAATGGCTTCTGTAGGAAGACTCCTGGCTACTTTCACAGCTCCCTTACCACCTTGGGGTGTCCGCGCAGGAATTAGCACTCTGCAAGCTCATCTTGGCTTCCTTTGTCATCCTTCCTCCTCGCCCCTACCTCTTGGTCACTCTGCTGGCCTTTCTTCCCATGGTGTGCTTGAGGATGAAGTGGGGTTTGTCACTCATGCCTCCTTCAAAACTTTCCCTGGAGACTGTTTTAACTCAGTTCTGGTCAGATTTTGGGACTTAACACTAATACCTAGATGTAGTTTATTCAGTTCTGATAAGGAGGATTTGCAGACACCAAGAGGAAGTTTGTTAACTCCACATTTTTCGTTTCTTACACAGGTATAGGATTTTATTTATTCCTTTCTTCCTTTTGTTAATGTTGGGGAGTTTCTATTGTTCTTTGCCTTTTACAAAATAATCACTCCTCCACGTGGTCAATGCATTCCTTATGGCACGAAGCCAGCTCCCCCAGCAAATCTTTCTTGATTCCCTGCACTTTGCTTGTCACTTTCTCCTATTTTTGCACCTCCCACATGTATAGTCCTTGTCAGACTGTATGGAGTTCTCTGCTGAGATGTCCTCTTCAGGACTGTAACTCCTTCTGTGTCTGTCGCCTCAGCACCCGGGATAATGTTGTGGGTACCCAGGGGTTGCTCAGTAAGAGGAGGGGAAAGGAGCAGTGAAAGCTGGAGCAGTCTGCCGAATCACAGACAGCTGGGACCTGCCAGATTGCAAAAAGCAGCTGGGTGTGAGGCATAAACACCAAGGCAATTAATTAAAAACATTTTTATTTGTCCTGATTAAAAAGAAGTTAAAGCTGTGAGAAGTTTCTGCTGAGGAATTAAGGAGGGAGATGAGTCTGGTGGAGGAGTCATACATGCTCAGGAAGGAGGAGAGCCCAAGGGAGCTGCGAGTTCTTGGCTAGAGTCTTAGAATGGCTACTAACTCGTGCTGACTTGGACCTTGGGCTTTCCACCCAAAGCAATGAGGATTTGTATTTTTTTGAGTCCTTGGAGCCCTTCCAGCAAGTACCAAATGGGCTGGCTGAGCAGGTCTTGACAGTGGGCACAGTTAGTTTTTGCATCTATGCTGGATGGAGTCTCATTCAGGGTCAAAGGAGGGGAGATGGGAATTGAAGGCCCCACTAATATTTTCAAGTCACACAGTGAGTCACTCTTTTCATTTAAAAGCACGCCCATTATAGGCTCCAAGTTTCTGTAAAGAGAACAAATGCACCTTCCATCCTCTCCCTGGAATCCCTGTCGCTGTGTTTGTTGACATGCCCAGTACCTTTAGGGAAAGAATGGGCCATCTCGCTTGGTTTTGCTGTAGTCCCTAATGATGAGAAAACCAGCTAGCTGGAGCCAAGCAGAGCTCGCCTTTCACGGAGCTGGCAGGGAAGCAACCCAGGCTTATTTCTGCCTTCTTCCTGAAATTGCCCCCTTCCATTCCTCCAGGCATAGAATTCGCTCACGGGAGGGACTTCACCTGCCAGAGAACAAGTAGGATGTGTCCTTCATTTTGCAGGTGGGGGAAAACTGAGGTCCTATGAGGGAAACAAAGCAGCCTGAGTCCAGAATAGCCAAGGTTTATTGCATGTGTCTTTCTGTATCAAAAGGGGATGCTTTCTCACAGTGACACCTCACTGGGCAAAGAAGCAGCTGAGGTTTCTGGGCCCTGCTGGGTGTGGTGGGTCTTAGACTGATGAAGGATATGGGAAGGTTTTTGCTTTGATATTGGGAAGAGAAACAGTGAGACCAGAGGTACATAGTACCTGGTGCTGAAGGGCCCAGGCAGGTGGAGAAATATAGGAGACATTAAGGACACCACCCCAACAGAAGCTAGGAGGTCTTTGTGAGTTAAAGTGCTTTGTTTCAGAGCAGGCTGCTGATTAAGGAGATAAGTAACACCATGCAAGAGCTTGTACCCGGGAGCTCAGAACTGCTTTCCTCCTGGACATCAGGACTCCAAATTCCTTGGAAAGCTTTCCTTCTAGGCACAGGAATGCTTCTTGTTAGGGTGGAGAGTGGCAAGGTTTTGGGAATACAGCCTCTGCCACTTAATAGCCATGTGACCTTGGCCACATTTTCTCTAAGCCAAAGTTCCTTACTAGACTACTTGGAAAATTAACCTTTGCCTCATTTTTGTCATGACGATTAAATTTTTTTAACATGTAGAGGACTTCTTTATTTTTAAAAATTAATTAATTTTTTTAAGATTATTCATTTATTTGAGAGAGAGAGAGAGAGAGAGATAGTGTGAGTAAGTTGGGGAGGAGCAGAAGGGGAGGGGAGGAAGGAGGCGGAAAGAATTTCAGGCAGACTCTGCATTCAGCTTGGAGCCCAATGTAGGGCTTGATCTCATGACCCTGAGGTCATGACCTGAGCCGAAACCAAGAGTCAGACCCTCAACTGACTAGGTCACCCAGGTGCCCAGAGGACTTCTACTTTAAATGGCCCCGGATAATCATCTCTCAGCTGCCATAAGAGTGTTAATGGAGTTATAGAAAAAAAGTTCTGAAAATAGAAACAATCAATCATTGCAACAATTTGGGGGAAATTTCTCTAACTACAGCTCTGATGAAAGGTTGACCAGACTTTTTAGTCTGGTTGACCAGACTATTTTCTCATGACCTCAGTGCAAGTGACTTATAACACTCTTTGATAATTTAGTATCTATTGGGCACTCCAAAATGGCCCCAGAATTCTCAGCTGTTTTGGTGGCACAAGTTCTGCCCACTGTCCTCTCTGAAAGGGATGGTACCAGTTGCTGGGGAATAAGTAGGAAGAACTGTGAATCTATAATTTTCATATACAACCTAGGGAAGGACTGGTATTGTGTATTGAATCCTGGAGGCTGTTGCAGAAAAACATGGACAAAAGGTGAGCTCTGGGAACAGGGAAAGCTGGAAGTAGGTAGCAGTTTACAGATTTTTATGAACTTCATTTGGTCAGAAAAGAATCCCCAACTTACTCTTACCTTTACTAGGAATTACATTATTTGCCATAAGTCATACCTAAAATCAGAGCAATAGGAAATATATTAGATGCTAGAATTTGAAGCCAGGGAGGTGAACATCAGTCTTTTCTATAGCTTTAACTTTTAGAAGGAATTTTACTTGGCTCTGGCCCTTGCTGCCTGTGTTATTTTGGTTAAAATATTCCACATCTTGTATTTCTCATTTCTGAAATAGAGATTGGAATATCTATGCCATAGGGTTGTAAGGGAGATTAAATTAGTTTTCAATACATGGTACTTGGTTCTTAGTTCATACTTCTTAGTATATACTAAGACCTCAATAAATATATTACTATCAATTATTATGCCTAACCTAGTATCTGCATTGGAGAAGAGGCAGACAAGACAAGCCATCCATTTTATTAACAAATACTAGTTCCGTACATCAAAGTAAAAAGCTTCTGTACCACAAAGGTAACAATCAACAAAAATAAAAGGCAACCTACTGAATGGAAGAAGATGTTTGCAAATGATATATCCAATAAAGTGTTAGTATTCAAAATAAATAAAGAAATTATACAAATCAATAACCCCAAAACAAATAATCCAATTAAAAATGGGCAGAAGACACGAATAGACATTTCTCCAAATGAGACATCCAGATGGCCAACAGACACATGAAAAGATGCTCAATATCACTCATCATCAGGGAAATGCAGATCAAAATTATAATGAGAGATCACCTCACACCTGTCAGAATGGCTAAAATCAACAACACAAGAAACAACAAGTGTTGGTGAGGTTGTGGAAAAAAAGGAACCCTCTTGCACTGTTGGTGGAAATGCAAACTGGTGCAACCATTCTGGAAAACAGTACAGAGGTTCCTCAAAAAGTTAAAAATAGAATTATTCTATGGTCCAGTAATTGCACTACTAGGTATTTATCAGAGAATACAAAAACACTAATTCAAAGGGATACATGCACCCACCCCTATGTTTATAGCAGCATTATTTACAATAGACAAGATATGGAAGCTACCCAAAAGCCTATGGATAGATGAATGGATAAAGAAGTTGTGGTATTTATACACAACAGAATATTATTCAGCTATAAAAAAAATGAAATCTTGTCATTTGCAATGACACGGATGGAGCTAGAGAGCATAACACTAAGTGAAATAAGTCAGTCAGAGAAAGACAAATGACATATGATTTCACTCATATGTGGAATTTAGGAAACAAAACAAATGAACAAAGGAAAAGGGGAGAGAGAGAGAGGGATAGAAAGAGAGAGAGAAGCCAAGAAACAGACTCTTAAGTATAGTGAACAAACTGACAGTTACCAGAAGGGAGGTGGGTGGGGGGATGGGTGAAATAGGTGAAGGGGATTAAAAAGTGCACTTCTCATGATGAACACGGGTGATGTGTGGAATTGTTGAGTCACTGTATTGTACCCACCCGAAATTAATATAAGACTGTATGTTCAGGGGCGCCTGGGTGGCTCAGTCGTTAAGCGTCTGGCTTCAGCTCAGGGCGTGATCCTGGCATTCTGGGATGGAGCCCACATCAGGTTCCCCTGCTGGGAGCCTGCTTCTTTCTCTCCCACTCCCCCTGCCTGTGTTCCCTCTCTCGCTGGCTCTCTCTCTCTCTCTCTCTCTCTCTCTCTCTGTTAAATAAATAAATAAATCTTAAAAAAAGAAAGACTGTATGTTCACTATGCTGGAATTAAAATTAAAAAAACCCCAAATATTAGCTTCTAGATAAAAAGAACCATGTTTAACGATGAAATAGCAGAAAAACAAAACAAACAATAAACAGAATGAAGCCTTTTAAATATTCCTGAAGCAAAAATTATTTATAACTAAGATATAGAAGAACATTTACCTAACATCTGAATTTTAGAAAGCATAGCCTTCATGATGTAAGAATAGGCAGAGAATAGGAGATAAGGGAATGAGATACAAAGTCAGCAGAGGAAATGGTAAGAAACCTAACTGAACTTGAAAAGACTCTCAGAAAAGTGAAACAAATCAGTGTGTGAATCCAATTGTTGGTATAACCACACAGAAAGGAACTATTCCAAGTGACATCAAAACAGAGGACTTTGACATCTCTAGAAAAATATTTTCTAAGGATGAAAAGAGTTGCAAAATATCTTAAATTGTATTCAGAAATCACACTGGTGGTGGTAGGGTTGATATAATTGTGCTGGGACTAGGTGTGTAACATGGAACAAATCAAATGACCGATTATGTTGCTGACATTGAAAGCTGAGGTTTTTGGCATGGATGAAGGGAAAGAAGGGTGTAAGATGGACGAGGTTAAGCAAAATTCTGTAGCTCTGAATTTGAATCATCAACGTGAACTGTATTTTACCTTAAAACATTTTCCTATCTGTTGACTGAAAGGACCAGGAAGTGATGACTAATCCAGTAAACAGTGAGCATCTGTGGTGTTTGGATTATAATCTCTAGTACATTTATATGGAGAGGAACCAGAGTTTCTTGGAGAACTGGCTGATTCCAGCTCCGGGGAAGAAAAGGTTCAAGATGATCCAAAAATAACTTGTTTTCAGCTAGATAGCAAAGAAGCTGTTAAATACTACTAGAGATGTGTCAGCAGGCTTCAGAGGCCACCTAAGTGTCTGCTGGCTGAAGATGGGACAAATTGGTCACCTGTAAGGATAACATAATGGTGACAGACTAAAACACATCAACTAGATGTCAGTGCATGTGTTCATAATGATAATAAGAAAATAAAACTTACAAATAACTTTGGGGGGATGCTCAGGAATCATCTTACTGTTTTTAAATCTAGAAAGTATAGGGAAAATGTCGAACATTTATCCTGTGTTACTTTCAGATTTCTCCTTATGGATAACGAGTTGAGGAGGAGTAGCTTCTCTGTATAGAAGAATTTCAGCTGATATGCAAAGAATGATAAAGTTAGATCATTTTGCAGTGTCTAAAGCATTAATGAATCTGGGCAATAATGCATATAAATGGTTGATAACATCACAACAAGAGAGACAGACATTTATGTATGTCCTGATGGGAATAAACACCACCACTTTTGAAATAGTCTTGCTTGTGTGAATATGTGTGTGTACACAAAAGAATGTGGAAAAATAAATATAGACTTCATGTTTTCCTGACATCACAGTCTTCTAGTACAAGCTTTCATTGTGCTTTTAGGCCCACTGGAAAGTGACCTATTTTCCTAGAATTTCATTCTAACTCTGACTCTGATGAAGCTTCTAGATCTAAATACCATTTTCAGGAAGCACAGAGACCAAAGGAACATGTTAATGATACCACAGGAATGCAATTAACAAAGTCCAAAGTGTAGGAACCTCTACAGGACAAATCCTGGTTTCTACAGAAAAACAAAATGATGACAGCAAAAGTACATAAAAAGTTGAAGGAATATTTAAAAAAAATGGAGGATAGCTACAGATTACAAGAGATTTAAGGGCATTTAGGGAAACCTGAACACTGATTGTAGATGTATTTATGCTAAGGAATTATGATCGTTTTATGTATGATGTGGCATTGTTGATAATTCTTCAAGAGGAGTCACCTTTTAGAGATACACAGTGAAACATTAATACTTACAGATGAAATAGTACCTCTACTTTTGTATAAATTTAAAACATTTCATAATAAAAAGATGATGAGAATGGAAGTGACTTCAAGACAAATAAAAATGCAAAGCCAAATGAAAATCTGGTTGTAGACTATGGAGGACAGAAACAACTGAAACAATAGTGATCAATGTAAAGAAGACAATCTTGGATTGTTCTCCCATTGTATCTAAGTAAAGCGCTATCATGGTTTCTTGAAGACAGAAGGAGCTTAAGCTATGTTGTTCTCTCCTCCTCAAGGTTTATTTTTCTGCTTCACCCTACCCCAACCAGAGCTAGAGCACAGAGGAATTGTATGGGAAATACCACATGGTAATGATTTCCGAGGGATGGGAATCTGGTTCACACTCTTCACCCTTTTAATACAACAAGACTAGAACTCTAGCTCCCAGCTGTCCTGGTGAAAAGTGAAGTTCTAGGAAAATAGGTCACTTTCCAGTGGATCTGCAAGCAAGATGATCTTGAAAGCTTGTACCGGAAGACTGTGACATCAGGAATATCATGAAGTCTGTATTTATTCATTCTTTCACATTTTTCCTTCTATCCATTCATTGACACCTGAAGTCTTTGGGATTTGAGAATATGATGGCATTTCCTGATGCGTAAAATTTCATGGCTCACTTTGCCTAAAAATAATGTGTCAAGTCACATATACAGCAGTCAAACCCTCCACCTTACAAATGCTATGATCTCAATTCCTCACCATGGATGCTCTTCATCTCTACCACCCAATCCTATCCATTACTCAAGACTCAACTCAAATGTCTCCTCTTCCATGAAGACTTCCTTGCCTAATTTCATACTTCATGAATTCTTTCTTCTCCCTCTCTTTTGAACTTTTGCAAACATGATTGGTATTTAAAAGATGATTCACATCTTTAGCCTTGTGTTTAAGTTGATCGCTCACGTTTCCTACTAGGTTTGGGCTTTTACGTTATATTATTTTAGCATACCTCTAATAACCAGCATATGGATATATATAGATACAGATATAGATAGATTAAAAAACCCCCAAATATATAATTGTCTTTTTTTCTAGATGAATTTAATGCATTTATATTTTGTGTAATTATTGAACTGTTCACTCTTATTTCTTTCTTTTTTTTTTTTTAAAGATTTTATTTATTTATTTGACAGGGAGAGAGACAGCCAGCGAGAGAGGGAACACAAGCAGGGGGAGTGGGAGAGGAAGAAGCAGGCTCATAGCAGNGAGAAGCCTGATGTGGGGCTTGATCCCATAACGCCGGGATCACACCCTGAGCCGAAGGCAGACGCTTAACGACTGAGCCACCCAGGTGCCCCAGTTCACTCTTATTTCTACGTGTAATTTTTTTTTTTTGGCTTATCATACTCTTTTTGGATTTCTTTTTATCTCCTTTTCTTCCAAATTGATACAATTTTCTTTTTTTTAAATTTTTTTTAATGATTTTTTTTATTATATTATGTTAATCACCATACAGTATATCCCCGGATTCCGATGTAAAGTTTGATGCTTCATTAGTTGCGTATAACACCCAGTGCACCATGCAATACGTGCCCTCCTTACTACCCATCACCAGTCTATCCCATTCCCCCACCCCCTCCCCTCTGAAGTCTTCAGTTTGTTTCTCATAGTCCATAGTCTCTCATGTTTCATTCCCCCTTCTGATTACCCCCCTTTTCTTTATCCCTTTCTTCCCCTACCGATCATCCTAGTTCTTATGTTCCATAGATGAGAGAAATCATATGATAATTGTCTTTCTCTGCTTGACTTATTTCACTTAGCATTATCTCCTCCAGTGCCGTCCATGTTGCAGCAAATGTTGAGAATTCATTCTTTCTGATAGCTGAGTAATATTCCATTGTATATATGGACCACAACTTCTTAATCCAGTCATCTGTTGAAGGGCATCTCGGCTCCTTCCACGATTTAGCTATTGTGGACAATGCAGCTATGAACATTGGGGTGCATATGGCCGATACAATTTTCTTAATTCCCTTTTAGTTTCCCTTTTGTTTGGCAAGCCAAATAATTTCCTATAATGGTTATTCTTAAATTTGAACATATATATTGCTTGTGTATTTATGTAACTTAGTATCTCTATTCTCTTTCAAACATATAAAAAGTAGAACAATGCATCAGCACACTTTATTACAAACTCTTCTTTGATTCTGCCTCTTTTGTTGCCATTATCTAATGCTTTGGTTCTATATTTTTGATACAAAAATCTTAGCTTTATTATGATATTTATGGACAATTTTTGGCCACTTTTTCTCTACTCTCTTGCTTTTTGCATCACAAACTTCCCTCTGCATTTATGTTTTCTTTTCTTGTTGAAATATATTTAGCAATTCTTTCAGTGATGGTCTGCAAGTGGTAAGTTTTCTGTCTTGTAAGTCTGAAATGTTCTTGTTTTGCCATAACTCACCAGCAAGAATTTGTAAATATCTACTTCCAGGTGACAGTCATACCCTGTCAGCACTGAGCATTGCCATCCTGTTGTCTTTTGGCATCTCTGTTGCTTAGGAGAATTTGAAGGTAAAGGAGTCACTTGAGTTTTACATCGTCACCGCAGCTTATTTACTTGAGGGTTTATTTCTATTCCTCCTGTTTGGCTTTTGGTCTAAAAGATTTCTGTCCTTTTTAATGGTAGAAAATTCTTGGCTATTGTTTTTGTGTATATTGCTTCTCCTTTGTTCCCTCTGGTTTTTACTTGGAAACTCTTATTAGATGTATGTTGGAGCCTTTCAATCTTTCTCCGGATCTCTTACTTTCTTCCTCATGCTTTTAATCTTCTACTTTCCCTCTGGGTAAAATCCTCAGAGAGCTTCCAGTGCACCAATGTCCAGTTTAATTTTCCGGTCCAACAGAACTCTGTCCAGTCTGGAGGGTATTGAACCTGTCCCCATCCATTTAAAAATTTTGATAACCATGTTTTTATTTCCCAGGACTTATAATTGGTTCTTTTTAAAATAGTTATCTCTCCTGCTTTTTTTTTTAAGTGAAAAATGTTTACTTTTCAGTTGATTACAAAAAACCCTCGAATGAAAACCTTGACCCAAAGCCTTCATCACAGACCCTTGTGTCCTCTCTATAGCCTGACTTGGGGACATCCATATTACATTGTTACTGCCCTTCTGGTAGCCACAGGCAGGGTATGGGCACCAAAGTATAAGTCTGTTAATCGTGCTAATGCTTTGGCAAAGGGGTACAAGGAGTTGCCCATGACCACCAAAGCAATTCACACATTTTGATAACATGGTTTTTCTTTTACTCTCCTTTATTTTAAGAAGTACGCTTGGACCACATAGATTAAAACTATGAAAACTCCAATCCATAAATCTAATTTTTCTAAGTTATTAAGTCTCATACTGCTGTGCATTAATTTTATCTATAGGTATCAAGTTTACTAGAAGCCAAATTATTTTGTTTAAATTCCTACTTTATCTGTCAATTAACTGAAAGATCATAAATAATTTTTAGCAAATAAAACACATCTCGTGATGTCAGATTTCTTAATGGCAAGAATGTTATTGAAAGTACAGCTACAAGATTACTAAAGGACTTTATCTATTTATGACTTCTAAAACTACCAGTTGTCTCCGAACTTATTTTGTATTATTTTCAAATAATTTAGAAATAATTGAGATTGTTTGTGAAAGCCAAAGTTTTAGTGATAGTTTGAATCACGTTTAAGCTCTGTAGCTCATCTGGACCTAAGCAGGTTGTTGTTGCCTGAAGTCCTTCTGTGAATTTATATTGAGGGCTGTATGGTCCCGGCATATTCTTCACTCATGGTACACCTGAATAAAGCCTATATCTTCTACATTGCATGTTCTTTCTTTGCTTGGTACAGTTCCCTCTTTGGAAGTATAAAATCATCACAAACCTTCCCAGTTGCTGACTATGAGGAAAGGCAACTGCAGCAGACAATATTGGAGCTCTGCCTAAATCCTTTGCGATGCCTTTTACCTTTTCTGTGACTCTCTCCCCATAGGCTCGGAGAGAGGCCAGTGCTTGGGAGTTTCTGCTAATGACCAAGGGACAGGCGACTGTGACATCCCAGCTCCCCTGCCTCAGGGCAGGAAAGCCTCTTTTTTTTTTTTTTAAAGATTTTTTATTTATTTGACAGAGATAGAGACAGCCAGCTAGACAGGAAACACAAGCAGGGGGAGTGGGAGAGGAAGAAGCAGGCTCATAGCTGAAGAGCCTGATGTGGGGCTCGATCCCAGAATGCTGGGATCACGCCCTGAGCCGAAGGCAGACGCTTAACCGCTTAACCGCTGTGCCACCCAGGCGCCCCAGGGCAGGAAAGCCTCTTAGCTGCAATTATATGGGAATATGCTGAGACAGGCACTCTGCCAGAAACTTCACCCTAGCCTTGTGGCTTCTTGTTTCCTATCCTGTTCCCCCACCTCCCTTATGGGGTCTCCTTGGAGGGAGTCGCGACCAAATCACTTTTGTATGATCCCCATCTCAGTGTGGGCTTCGGGGAGCCATGTCTAGATCAGTATCCCTTCTGAGTGCGACTCAGGTGATGCACATTTATCTTCGTATTTAGAACATCCATGTTGTAAGGACAAGGGTGAATGCTTTCAGATTTTCTTGTCATGAAAAAAAAAAGTAATCAGGTGAAATTTGGCTCCACTGGGCCGGCCATGATTTTTTTTTTTTTAATTTTATTTTATTATATTGTGTTAATCACCATACAGTACATCCCCAGATTCCGATGTAAAGTTTGATGCTTCATTAGTTGCGTATAACACCCAGTGCACCATGCAATACGTGCCCTCCCTACTACCCATCACNCAATCAGGTGAAATTTGGCTCCACTGGGCCGGCCATGATTTTTTAAGATTGTCCTTTTGATTGCTAGGGAGCCATTCTGCGCAGGGCTGGGCACCGCGTGGGGTGAGGGCTGCAGCATCCCTGGGGGGAGCTCTGCTTTATCCACGTGGTGGGCTGGGCAGGTGGTGTGTTTTCTATGGGGAGTCTGAGCCACACAGAGAGCATCCTTTGCTTGGGCACTTTCTCTGGGTCCTTGTCTGTGGGTACCGATCTGTTGTGTTTCATAATTTTTTGGTTCTTTAGAAAGTGTTCGTGCATTACTTCCTCGAGGATCTTAAGCATACCAATTGTAAAGCCCATATGTGATTGTTCTCAGTTTTTGCATTTTGTTGGGAGTGAAGTCATCCTCTGACTGTTGATTTTGTTGGCCAGCCTTCTTAGCATTAGCTTTCCCCGGGGTGGTTGGGTTTCCTTTCCTTTGGGCGCATGCTGAGTGGGGGTTTTGTTTTCTCCCACTCTGCACTCACTTCTTCCTGCCCTGCAGCTTTGTGCTCGTCCCCATCTGGCCAAATGGAACCGCAGATGAGGCCTCGCATCCCATGTTGCTATCAGAGCTGTTGCACACCCAGGAGCTGGTCCTACATGATTAGCTTTCTCCTGGCTCTCCTGGAACTGCTGATGCTGGTGCAAGCTGCCGTCCAAGGCAGCGCTCACAGTCTGTTCCTAACCTTCTTTCATACAAGGATGTCGAAGCCGTGTTTTGTGTGGCAGGCTGGCTCTTTCCCTCTAGCACTCTTGGGATTGGGGTCTTCATTATTTCCCGTAGTTGAATTCCCAGGCTCTGGAGTCACCAAGGTCATGGCCTCAGGGCCTTGCTGGCTTTTAGGTTGCCTTTTGTTTCTGATTCACTGACAAACTTCTTTTCTCTTTGTCAGTGACTTTGTCTTCATTTAAAAAAAAAAAGCCAATGAAAAATATTAAATTCCCCTTTTTTAGAGCAGAGAGGGTAGTTTAAAGAATGAACCCTTGACTGGAAATCCAGTTTTGCGTTTTTAAGAAGAGGATCTGCATTCTCTCCCTATGGCTAAATGTACAGAGCTAGCTAGCATCGCTTCTTGTCGTAGCTCACGATAAAATACTTACGGAATAAATAATTCATCTTTGAATTATTGAGTGGTTGGTTGAGTGGTTTTCAAACTTAATCTTCAGCACTGGAACTTTCTTCCCAAGTAAAGTCTTACATACAAGTCCCCAGTATACAAATATATAGAAGTGACATTTAAAAAAAATATATGTTATTTTATGAAGTTCACATTTATGACATTTACTTATTCTAAAGTCAGTTATTGATATCAGAGGGGTTGCACACCCAGGAGCTGGTCCTGCCTGGTCAGCTTTCTCTTGGTTCTCCTGTTCTTAGAAAAATGAACATTTAAAAAATTCCTACTGAGGAGAACACCTGTTATCTACTTTCCAATTTCTTTTTCTTTGTTTTTTTCTTTCTCATTCTTTTTTACTTTCTTCTTTCCTTCCTCTTTTCTTTTCTATTCCTTCTCTCCCCCTCCTTCCCTCTTCCTCTCTGTCTCTTTCTTTCCACTTTAGTTCCATTTGTTTTCCCATCATCCCCCAAACATGTCTACAAGTGGTAGGGTCTATTAACCAGCCACTGTCTGAAAACCTCTGGGATAGTGTGGTCACTTGTGATGGTATTTGGTGCCTTGTTTTCTAGGTCACACAGTGTCAGAGGTAGAGCCAGACCTGGTTTTCTGTTCTCCTTCCCACATGGGAATCTTTTCTCTTACTATGGTGTCATTCCCAAAAGAGATTAAGCAGCACTGGGGAGGGGGGAAGTTTCACCACCTCTCTCTGTCTCACACAGCCAGCCAAGCCACAGGCAGGTAAAGCCTCAGGCCTATCTTTTCCATGCCTTTCTGTTCTCACTCTCTCCAAGACTGTCTTGCTTTGTGTAAACACCAAGAAGGAGCTGGGACAAGAACCAACGGTTGATGTCCTCAGATGGTGGCCTGGCTGTGAGTGTCAGTGGAGGACCATTGCCGGGCATCCTTCAAGTGTAAAACAGACCTTGAACAGACTTTGTGGTTAATGACCATGACGGGTCACGATGATCATACTTTCTTAACGTTCCTTGCTGTCTTTCTGACCAGAATTTGGATGCAAATATCAGGGGGAAGGAGATGTGAAGCTCTCATTTCCACAGGAGTTTAGCTTGGGGGCAGCAGCCAAAGCCCCAGGGGTGTGCTGGTAAAGGTTTAAGGACTGGCTCTCTGAAAACAAAAGGCCTGAGTAGTAGCATTTGAGGGTCTCTATGGCGTAAATTCTCCCACGCTAATTTCAGGCTACCAACAATTTAACACCTGGTTTGCCAAATTCCTGAAATTTGAACCATCAGTTTTCTCAAACTGGTGCAAGCTGGCTCTGGCACTCCACTGGCCTGGAGACACGTGGGCAAGGGGTGCCCAGACCATGTTCTCAGGGCTCTCATTGTGAGCCTCTTGCTCCCCCAGACGCTGTTCCAGGATGCCCAGCTGGTCCCAGTATCTTCTTCAGCCTTTGTCCCCTGCTGCTCCTCTTCTTTTTAGTCGAGCTGATGTGACCTTCCTCTTTGGGTCAGTTGTGTTTACTTGAAGGTTCATGGTGGCAGGTGTCTAGATAAGAAGTCATCACAGTCGAAGCTTGAATCTGGTTCTGTTTGCAATTTGGAAAGAGGGAAATGACTCATTATGAAGGGAAGCCTTGTCTTTATTCAAGAACTATTTAGGAATGGTGTGAATAAATGAACTGACGCCTGCCTGCTTGGATTACCCATGATTATATCCTCTGGCTGAGTAACATGGTGAAAGGAAGAGGGAGGGGAAGGATTAATAATGTCTTGTCACTCTGTAAAGATGGAGTCCAAGCTCAGCAATGGAGAGAAAGTTTGACTAAATAGGTGAGTAACACTGCCTTGGGAAAATGCTGCACGTCAGCAGTTTCTTTTCTGGTTTTTTAAATTTTATTTTTACAGAGAAAAACAGCCACAGAAATCCAGCTGTTTTGGTCATTGCACGATGGAGCCTCAAGTAGAGGCAATGACTCAAAAGGAGACAATTCAGGAAGGAAAGCAAATGATGGCTCAGATGTAATCAGGCAATAAGTCTTGAAATTCATTTAGCTTTTGCCAGCGCAGTTCGGATCAGGTAAGGTCTTTAAGCGAGGAAAGTGTATTTGACTGTTGGCAATAATGACCAGAGAAAGCCCTGATGACACCTGGATTCCTAAATTTTTGTGCTGACTTTAGAGCAGACACATAGCATATATTTATTAAAATTTTGAAAGGATACGGGAGAGAGCTATAGCGTAAATTCTGAAAGATAACAATGGGCAAATTAGGTCATAACATTTCCTACATGGTCTCCACTTTGGAAATTAAGAAACACTCTGATGATTATTTTTATTATCTTTTGTCATTTCATTGTTCTCATTCACTGGCGGCAGATACTATCAGCGAAATCATAAAATACCGAGATCTCAGCTTTGTGAAGGAAAAGGGAGTGGGAGGGAAATGAAAAGAGAAATAAACGATTATTTATTGAGTAACTCCTACGTACCAGGAACTGTAGGAGGCCCTTTTACAAATTAAATTCACGCATTTGCGAAAGAGATGTGGAACACTGTCCTACCTATTCAAAATATTTATTGCCACCCCCCCTGACTCCCCCTTCCCTGCCCGTCACTGAAAGGACCCTCCAGGACCTTTCCAAGGCAAGGGTCTTATTGATTGGTCCTCTCCTTGAAGTTAGGCTTGATCATATGACTTGCTTTGGCTAATGGAACTTGAGCGTAAATGATGTGTGCCTTCTCCTAGCTAAAGCTCTGCAAGTCATTGGTGTTTCTGCCCTCACTCTTTTCCATCTGCTCTGAGAATAGCAGGTCACAGATACAAGGGCTGTCCTTCAGCCTAGATCCCAGAATGAAGAAGAGCTGGGGAGCAGAGCCACAACTGGTCTGCAGCCAACATTAGCATGAGTGAGAAGCAAACCCTTGCTTCTGTAAGTCCCTGGGATTTGCAGGTTTGTTATGGTGGCAAAACTTAGCAAAACGTTGACCGGTATAAAAAATTGGTACCAGAAAAGGGGTGCTGCATAACAGCACAAATAACAATAGAATCTAAAATATATGGCAATGCTAAAACCCTTGGTAAAACTGTTGCCTACAAAGGCTTGTGTTGGTGGAGGTCATTGAGAGGATGTGACCATTTGTTGACCCAGAAGCTGGATTCTAGCAGTCAGAGGCTCCTCACCCCCTCTCTGTCCTTGGAATGTCTGTTCTGCTCACAGTTCCCATGATGGGAGCCCTTTCAAGTATATGGTCGGAAAGAGTAAGGTCTTATTGAGACCAACTGGATGATACATGTGAATGAACCCAGATGAAGCCTCTATATAGACTTTAAGATTGTGACAGGCAGTGTAGACTTCTGTTCCTCTTCCAGTTGCCCAGGACGAGCCTTATA